>NC_059227.1:7014814-7057314 GCF_020615455.1 Coregonus clupeaformis | reverse complement strand
GTGATGACACCGAGAATTGATTGGAGCCTGAACAGAAACTATGTAGCCTATAGGCATGTTATATTGCGTGTCTCTGTGTGTGTGTGTGTGTATAGTACAGCAGTCATTTGTGTTCTATTTCCAGGAGCCAGTGTCTGCATTCACTGATATTATTGGTGGTCCGGAATCTGGAATCGGATTCCACCCAAGGCTCTGAAATATGATGCAGTTGAGTTGCACATGTACAGTATGACTTGCATTGCATTGTGGTGACTTTACTTTGTGTGTGTGTGCACGCGCGTCTGTGTGCATGGTGTGTCTGTGTGCGGACGTGTGTGTGTGTCTACAGTCCTGTTGTTGTAAGGCTCCAGACCTGATGTTCTGAAAGAGCTGCAAAACCTGGACCCCTACAAATCATCTGGGCTAGACAATCTGGACCCTTTCTTTCTAAAATTAGCCGCCAAAATTGTCGCAACCCCTATTACTAGCCGGTTGAACCTCTCTTTTGTAACGTCTGAGATCCCCAGAGATTGGAAAGCTGCCGCGGTGACACTCTAGATCCAAACTTTTACAGACCTATATCCATCCTGCCCTGCCTTTCGAAAGTTTTTGAAAGCCAAGTTAACAAACAGATCACCGACCATTTCAAATCACACCGTACCTTCTCCGCTATGCAATCCGGTTTCCGAGCTGGTCATGGGTGCACCTCAGCCATGCTCAAGGTCCTAAACGATATTATAACCGTGATCGATAATAGACAGTACTGTGCAGCCGTCGTCATCGACCTGGCCAAGGATTTCGACTCTGTCAACCACCGCATTCTTATTGGCAGACTAAATAGCCTTGGTTTCTCAAATGACTGCCTCGCCTGGTTCACCAACTACTTCTCAGATAGAGTTCAATGTGTCAAATCAGAGGGCCTGTTGTCTGGACCTATGGCAGTCTCTATGGGGGTGCCACAGGGTTCAATTCTTGGGCCGACTCTTTTCTCTGTGTATATCAATGATGTCGCTCTTGCTGCTGGTGATTCTCAGATCCACCTCTACGCAGACGACACCATTTTGTATACATCTGGCCCTTCATTGGACACTGTGTTAACAAACCTCCAAATGAGCTTCAATGCCATACAACACTCCTTCCGTAGCCTCCAACTGCTCTTAAACACTAGTAAAACTAAATGCATGCTCTTCAATCGAACGCTGCTGGCACCCGCCCACCCGACTAGAATCACTACTCTCGACGGGTCTGACCTAGAGTATGTGGACAACTACAAATACCTAGGTGTCTGGTTAGACTGTAAACTCTCCTTCCAGACTCACATTAAGCATCTCCAATCCAAACTTAGATCTAGAATTGGCTTCCTATTTCGCAACAAAGCCTCCTTCACTCATGCTGCCAAACATTACCTCGTAAAACTGACTATCCTACCGATCCTTGACTTCGGCGATGTCATTTACAAAATAGCCTCCAACACTACTCAGCAAATTGGATGTAGTCTATCACAGTGCCATCCGTTTTGTCACCAAAGCCCCATATACTACCCACCACTGTGACCTTGTACGCTCTTGTTGGCTGGTCCTCACTACATATTCGTCGCCGAACCCACGGGCTCCAGGCCATCTATAAATCACTGCTAGGCAAATCCCTGCCTTATCTTAGCTCATTGGTCACCATAGCAACACCCACCCGTAGTATGCGTTCCAGCAGATATATCTCATTGGTCATCCCCAAAGCCAAAACCTCCTTTGGCCGCCATTTCTTCCAGTTCTCTGCTGCCAATGACTGGAACGAACTGCAAAAATCTCTGAAGCTGGAGACTCTTATCTCCCTCACTAACTTTAAGCATCAGTTGTAGAGCACCTTACCGATCACTGCACCTGTACACAGCCCATCTGAAATTAGCCCACCCAACTACCTCATCCCCATATTGTTATTTATTTTGCTCATTTGCACCCCAGTATCTCTATTTGCACATCATCTCTTGCACATCTATCATTCCAGTGTTAATAATAATTGTAATTATTTTGCACTATGGCCTATTTATTGCCTTACCTCCATAACTTGCTACATTTGCACACACTGTATATATATTTTCTTACCCCATATGTAACTCTGTGTTGTTGTTTTTATCGCACTGCTTTGCTTTATCTTGGCCAGGTCGCAGTTGTAAATGAGAACTTGTTCTCAACAGGCTTACCTGGTTAAATAAAGTTTAAATAAAAAATAAAAATAAAAAAAATAGACCAATGCATTTCTCTAAACCTGTCTGTCTCTGTGTCTCAGTGCTGCTGGATTGAAACAGGAAAGATATGCAAATAAATGTATGGTACCTTCACAGGCCACGCCTCCTGACTAGGGCTGGGCGATATGGTCAAAATATCATATCACGATATTTGTCATATATTTGACAGTATTTGATGTTTTTGAATAATACATGTTCTAATTGTGCTTTCTGGGTAGGTCATGACCCCAGGGTGGCAACACATCAATTATGAGTGATTTCAATGGGACTTTCTCAATTTATACTGTTCAATCCAACTCCAAACAAAAATAATTTTCAGCATTTTCATACATTTCTGCATTTCCTGCACTTTTATTATCATTTTCACACTGTGCCATGCAGCATTATATGGGCCAAATAAATCTAGGCCTAGTTAATTGGTGAGCTGTTGGAATCATGGAAATATAATGATTGTTCTAATTCTATAGTTGGAATATAGTGGGCAGCACCTAGAATACATTGTTGTTTGACATGACAACAAATGAATAAGCCAGTGAGAAATTGACAGGGTAGGAACCAAAGTGTTGGTCACTGTTTCCAGGTGACCCTAATTAGATGTTACGTTAAATGTTTTCTTACTTCATGTAGCTAGCTAGCCAACTTATTAATGCTTTGCCTATTCCTCTCTGATAAGATACTGTTGCAAAACATGCTTATCTAGGCCTGCATCAGCACTGGTACCAGGCAGTATTAGCTAATTAGCTACGTTTGCTCTGACGGGGGCAGGGCTTGGTGTGGTTAGAGGCATGCAGCAGCAGAAGGAGAGAGATGACTCAAGTAGCAACCGCAGTAAACTATAAAAATGGACATTATACGAGCCGGAGTTGCGTATCACATTTAACAAACCAAACATTGAAATACCATTATAGAAGGTAAAGTAAAAACTCAAACCAGTCCATGCATCAATACCAGTATATAGTAAAATACGGTAAACCGCCAAGCCCTACTCCTGACCTACACAGACCTCTCATACAGTCCCCCTCTCTCTGTCTCTCTCTCTCTCTCTCTCTCTCTCTCTCTCTCTCTCTCTCTCTCTCTCTCTCTCTCTCTCTCTCTCTCTCTCTCTCTCTCTCTCCCTCCCTCTCTCTTTCATTACATTGTTGCCTGTGCATGAGAGTCAGTGTAGTTTTTAAATGAGTCATAGTTAACTGGGAATCCACCTCACGCACAACCAAGTTGCTAAGGATTACTACCCAACCAAGCAGCGAAGGATAACTTGGATGAAAAGCAAACTTTCTCACACAAAGTTTAGGCCTAAGTGCAAATATTGGTGCACTTGAACTAATATGCAGAAGTCTGATTTCCATTCAAGTAAATAAGACAGCTAGATATATTCTTGAGTATAGCAGTCTAAATCACATCACTGTTGTTGATGGTATAATTGGGGCCATTATTAATGAGGCTTAGACAGCCATAAACCAGTTTTAAAGTGTTGACTTAGTAAACAGTTCTAGGCCAGCTGTGGCAGGGTTATTCCCCCTAGTCTATTAGCTATATATGCTAATTAGAGACGGACCCGCCCTGCTCTGGTCCCAGCAGCAGATGACCCCTCAAGGGTTAATCCAACCCACAGGCTGTGTTTGGTTTTAGTGTGTGCGTGTGTGTTTGTGTGCGTGCGTGCGTAAGTGTGCAGTGGTGTAAAGTACTTAAGTAAAAATACATGAAAGTACTACTTAAGTAGTTATTTTTGGTATCTGTACATTACTTTACTATTTTTTATTTTTGACAACTTTTACTTTTACTTCACTACATTCCTAAAAAAAATAATGTACTTTTTACTCCATACATTTTTCCTGACACCCAAAGATAATTGTTACATTTTGCATGGCTAGCAGGACAGGAAAATGGTCAAATTCACACACTTATCAAGAGAACATCCCTGGTCATCCATACTGCCTCTGATCTGGCGGACTCACTAAACACAAATGCTTCGTTTGTAAATGATGTCTGAGTGTTGGAGTGTGCACATGGCTATCCGTTAAAAAAAAAAAAAAAAAAATGGTGCCGTCTGGTTTGCTTACTATAAGGAATTTGAAATGGTTTATACTTTTACTTTTACTTTTGATACTTAAGTATATTTAAAACCAAATACTTTTAGACTTTTACTCAAGTAGTATTTTACGAGGTGACTTTCACTTTTACTTGAGTCATTTTCTATTAACATATCTTTACTTTTACTCAAGTATAACAATTGCCACTTTTTCCACCACTGTGTGTGTGTGTGCGTGTGTATGTGTTTGTCAGTTTTTAGGGAATGCAGCACCGGAATTAAACTCGGTTGAGAGTTATAGGCCATGAGTTAGAACAGTGGGCCACAGACACTGATAAATGATCATCTGTCTAATGTATCCATTATGTCTTTCAGGAGTTAGCGCTGGTTACCATGGTGTCCAGAGAATGACAATGCTGTGAAAAAGGGTTTTGACTTTGTAAATAGACCTAGGCTATATTTTAGTTTCTTAATAAAATGGTGAAGAGAAACCATTTTGACGTTTCATTAAGTTGATTTAAATGTAATTTTTTAGAGGAATACTAATAACTCTTTGAGTAAAAATGGCAGTAATTTAGTCACACCATAAAACTAAAGCTCTTGGACAAAATTAGGCTCAAATTAGACTGTTAGTCACATACAGAAAAGCCATAAAATAGAATGGCTTTTTAAACTGTGACTTTTAACACCTACACACATAATTGCTTTAGTTGCGTCATTACTGGGCTCAGTGTGTGTGTGTGAAAGTGTTTGTGTGTTCGACCTCTTTTCTATCTGGTTTTATCACCAGGTCATCATTCTGCTGGAATCTGTCTCCTCCCCTTTCTTTCTCTCTCTCTCTCTGGTGGGCGGAGAATACCAACCCTAATCTGGAGGGTGATATAGGCTAGATTCAGTAGAACCAGCCTTCCTAGTTTATCAAATCAAATCAAATCAAATTGTATTTGTCACATGCGCCGAATACAACAGGTGTAGACCTTATCATGAAATGCTTACAAGCCCTTAACCAACAATGCAGAGTAAAAAAAAAGGTACATAAATATAAATAAAATAAACTAAAGTAAAAAACAGTTACGCAATAAAATAACAATAATGAGGCTATATACAGGGTACAGGTTAGTCAAGGTAATTGAGGTAGTATGTACATGTAGGTAGGGGTAAAGTGACTATGGATAGATAATAAACAGAGAGTAGCAGCAGCCTAAAAAATGGGGTAAATGCAAATAGTGTGGGTAGCCATTTGATTAACAGTTTAGCAGTCTTATGGCTTGGGGGTAGAAGCTGTTAAGGACCCTTTTGGACTCCGGTACCACTTGCCGTGCGATAGCAGAGAGAACAATCTATGACTTGGGTGGCTGGAGACTTTGACAATTTTTAGGGCCTTCCTCTGACACCGCCTGGTATAGAGGTCCTGGATGGCAGGAAGCTTGGCCCCAGTGATGTAGTGGGCCACACGCACTACCCTTGGATGCCGAGCAGTTGCCATACCAAGCGTTGATGCAACCAATCAGGATGCTCTCGATGGTGCAGCTATATAACTTTTTGAAGATCTGAGGACCCATGCCAAATCTTTTCAGTCTCCTGAGGGGGAGTAGGCGTTGTCGTGCCCTCTTCACGACCATCTTGGTGTGTTTGGACGATGATAGTTTGTTAGTGATGTGGACACCAAGGAACTTGAAACTCTCGACCCGCTCTTCTACAGCCCTGTCGATGTGAATGGGGGCGTGCTCGTGCTCCTTTTCCTGTAGTCCACGATAAGATCCTTTATCTTGCTCATGTTGAGGGAGAGGTTGTTGTCCTGGCACCACACTGCCAGGTCTCTGACCTCCTCCCTATAGGCTGTCTCATCGTTGTTGGTGATCAGGCTTACCGCAGTTGTGTCGTTGGAAAACGTATGGTGTTGGAGTCGTGCATGGCCACGCAGTCGTGGGTGAACAGGGAGTACAGGAGGGGACTAAGCACGCACCCCTGAAGGGCCCCTGTGTTGAGGATCAGCGTGGCAGATGTGTTGTTGCCTACCCTTACCACCTGGGGGAGGCCCGTCAGGAAGTCCAGGATCCAGTTGCAGAGGGAGGTGTTTAGTCCCAGGGTCCTTAGCTTATTGATGAGCTTTGAGGGCACTATGGTGTTGAACGCTGATCTGTAGTCAACATACAGCATTCTCACATAGGTGTTCCAGATGATTGCGTCATCTGTTAGGGCGGTATGCGAATTTTAGTGGGTCTAGGGTTTCTGGGATGATGATGTTGATGTGAGACATGACCAGCCTTTCAAAGTACTTCATGGCTACAGATGTGAGTGCTACGGGGCGGTAGTCATTTAGGCAGATTACCTTGGCGTTCTTGGGCACAGGGACTATGGTGGTCTGCTTGAAACATGTAGGTATTACAGACTCTGTCAGGGAGAGGTTGAAAATGTCAGTGAAGACACTTGCCAGTTGGTCAGCGCATGCTCTGAGTACGCACCCTGGTAATCCATATGGCCCTGCAGCCTTGTGAATGTTGACCTGTTTAAAGGTCTTACTCTCATCGGCTTCAGAGAGCGTGATCACACAGTCGTCCGGAACAGCTGGTGATCTCATGCATGGTTCAGTGTTGCTTGCCTCGAAGTGACCATAGAAGGCATTTAGTTTGTCTGGTAGGCTTGCGTCACTGGGCAGCTCGCGGCTGGGTTTCCCTTTTTAATCTGTAATAGTTTGCAAGCCCTGCCTTATCCAACAAGCGTCAGAGCCAGTGTAATATGATTCAATCTTAGTCCTGTGTTAATGCTTTGCCTGTTTGATGGTTTGTCGGAGGGCATATCGGGATTTCTTATAAGCTTCCAGATTAGTGTCCTGCTCCTTGAAAGCGGCAGCTCTAGACTTTAGCTCAGTGCAGATGTTGCCTGTAATCCATGGCTTCTGGTTGGGATATGTACAGTGGGCTCCAAAATGACTGGAACCCCTGACTGGCAATGCACAAACAATAGAATAGAAACAATATAATTATAGAGATAAACTCAAAATACCAACGTGAGAATACTGTACTTTATTAATGTTTCAATGGAACCAACCAAAATAATACAATTATTGTATACAAAATAAATGTCACCAAAATCAAGGTTTCATAATTATTGGCACTCCTCATTTAGTACTTAGTGCAACCACCTCTGGCAAGGATAACAGCATGGAGTCTTTTCATGTAATGTTTGACAAGGTTAAGGAACACATTTGGAGGGATTTTGGACCATTCCTCTATGCAGATCCTTTCAAGATCCTTCACATTCTTGGGTTTGCGCTCATCAACTGCCCTCTTCAACTCAGCCCACAGATTTTTGATTGGATTGAGGTCTGTCGACTGAGATGGCCATGGCAGAACATTGATTTTGTTGTCACAGAACCATTTCTGTGTGGATCTTGAGGTATGTTTTGGGTCATTGTCTTGTTGGAAAGTCCACCTACGGCCAAGTCCCAGCCTTCTGGCAGAGGCAACCAGATTGTCAGCCAAAATTGCCTGATACTTGGTGGAATTCATTATGCCATCAATCTTAACCAGTGCCCCTGGACCTCTGGAATTAAAACAGCCTCAAAAGATCACTGACCCACCATCATATTTCACCGTGGGTATGAGGTGCCTCTCCTTGTATGCATCTCTGTTTCGACGCCAAACATGCCGATGCTGTATCTGACCAAAACGTTCAATTTTGGTCTCACCTGACCAGAGCACCTTCTTCCAGTCATAATTTAAATGACGTTTGGCAAACTCCAAGCGCTTGTGTCTGTGTCTTGGGGTCAGAAAGGGCTTTTTTCTGGCAACCCTTCCAAAGAGCCTGTGGATGTGGAGGTGGCGTCTGATGGTGCTTTTTGAAACCTGGTGACCCCAAGATGGCACCAAGGCCTGTAATTCTTTCACAGTGATTCTTGGGGCTTTTGTTGCTTCTCTCACCATCCTCCTCCCTAAAATGCATTTGCCTCCTCTACCCGTGAGGTTTTCAACTTTTCCATATCTTTTCCTTTTTTAAATAATTGCCCTGACAGTGCTCAGTGGTATATTAAATCGTTTGTGGATCTTCTTGTAGACATTGCTAGATGTATGAAGGTCTACAACCATCTGTCTCTTTTGAACTGCCAGGTTTTTGTTTTCTTCATGGTGTTGGATGACAAAGGGATATAGCATGCGTGTTACCTCATTTTTATACCCTAGTGAAACAGGAAGTGATGTAATGGCTCAATATAGTTCCTTTAGACGTAGATAAACTTAAATAAGTGGAATTTAATTCCTGGTTTATTTACAATAATCTTTAAGGGTGCCATTAATTGTGAAACCTTGATTTGGAGGACATAGATTTTTAATTAAATCAATAAATGATTTTGGTGGGTTCCATTGGGACATTAATATAGTACAGTATTTCTCACATGTTGGTATTTTGAGTTTATCTCTATAATTATATTGTTTCTATTCTATTGTTTGTGCATTGCCAGTCAGGGGTGCCTGTAATTTTGGAGCCCACTGTACATACAGTCACTGTGGTGAAGATGTCGTTGATGCACTTATAGTCTCCTGAGTGGCGCAGTGGTCTAAGGCACTGCATCGCAGTGCTAACTGTGCCACTAGAGATCCTGGTTCGAATCCAGGCTCTGTCGCAGCCGGCCGCGACCGGGAGACTCATGGGCGGCGCACAATTGGCCCAGCGTCGTCCAGGGTAGGGGAGGGAATGGCCGGTAGGGATGTAGCTCAGTTGATAGAGCATGGCGTTTGCAACGCCAGGGTTGTGGGTTTGATTCCCACGGGGGGCCAGTATAAAAAAATATGTATTCACTAACTGTAAGTCGCTCTGGATAAGAGCGTCTGCTAAATGACTAAAATGTAAATGTAAATGAAGTCGGTGACTGATGTGGTATACTCCTCAATGCCATCGGATTAATCCCGGAGCATATTCCAGTCCAGCTTAGCATCCGCGTCATCTGACCACTTCCGTATTGAGCGAGTCACTGGTATTTCCTGCTTGAGTTTTTGCTTGTAAGCAGGAATCAGGAGTATATAATTATGGTCAGATTTGCCAAATGGAGGGCGAGGGAGAGCTTTGTATGTGTCTCTGTGTGTGGAGTGAAGGTGGTCTCTAGTTTTTTCCCCTCTGGTTGCACATGTGACATGCTGGTAGAAATGAGGTAAATCGGATTTAAGTTTCCCTGCATTAAAGTCTCCGGCCACTAGGAGCGCCGCCTCTGGATGAGCGTTTTCCTGTTTGCTTATGGCCTTATACAGCTTGGTCTTAGGTGGTAAATAGACAGCTACGAAAAATATAGATGAAAACTCTCTTGGTAAATAGTGTGGTCTACAGCTTATCATGAGGTACTCTACCTCAGGCGAGCAAAACCTCAAGACTTCCTTAATATTAGAGATTGCGCACCAGCTGTTATCGACAAATAGACACAGACGACCACCCCTCGTCTTACCGAAGGTTGCTGATCTGTCCTGCTGATGCACGGAATACCCTGCCAGCTGTATGTTATCCACGTCGTCGTTCAGCCACGACTCGGTGAAACATAAGATATTACAGTTTTTAATGTCCCGTCGGTAGGATAGTCTGGAACGGAGCTCATCCATCTTATTCTCCAGTGATTGCACGTTCACCAGTAGGACGGATGGTAAAGGCGGATTATCCACTCGCCAACTAATTCTCACCAAGCACCCAGATCTGCACCCCCTGTATCGACTTCTCCTCTTCATGCGAATGACTGGGATTTGGGCCTGGTCCGGGAGGAGCCGTAAATCTTTCACCTCCGATTCATTAAAGGAAAAATCTTCGTCCAGTCCGAGGTGTGTAATCGCTGTTCTGATGTACAGAAGCTTTTTTCGGTCATAAGAAACGGTGGCAGAAACATTATGTACAAAAAAAGTTACAATGCGAAAAAACTAACAGAATACCACAATTAATTAGGAGCCCGTAAAATGGCAGCCATCCCCTCCGCCGCCATTCTCAAGACAAAATAGGTTTAGCTTACCTCCTGAATCCTGTCTGTCACTCTGTATTCACCTCAGGACATGAGTCAGCATCTCACCTGTCTCACCTCATGCTTCTAGCTTCCCTCCACTGTCATTCATATTAGTTTAACTGTATTGTTGTGTAATGTCACACCTTGAGAAGGTGAGGCTATTCACTCACCTGGCTCAGCTGTGTGGCAACTCTCCTGTGAGCCCAGCCTCCCTGAATGGGCTTCTCTCCAGTTGACAAAGTCACTAAGTCATCAAAGACAAGTGGCAGTGATTCATTGAGAAGTAGAGAGTCTATAGAGACACCCAGTCTGTGTACATGTTCTGTTGAACAAATAGGTTTGAAGGAAAGAGAACGGAGATCGAGTAACTAAATATGTTAAAAGCTCAAGTATTCATGATGTATTACACCACTACAAAGTCTGGTTAAAGTCTGGTTAACTTTTGAAAACAAACTACCAATTTAGTTTTCAATATCCCCATTAGACTATCACTAGGCTTATAAAGTGCCTTGCAAAAAATGATTCATCCCCCTTGGCGTTTTTCCTATTTTGTTGCATTACAACTGTAATTTAAATGGATTTTTATTTGTATTTAATGTAATGGACATACACAAAATAGTCCAAATTGGTGAAGTGGAATGAAATAAATAATTTTTTACAAAATATTCTAAAAAATAAATAATGGAAAAGTGGTGCGTGATTATGTATTCACCCCCTTTGCTATGAAGTCCCTAAATAAGATCTGGTGCAATCAATTACCTTCAGAAGTCACATAATTAGTTAAATAAAGTCCACCTGTGTGCAATCTAAGTGTCACATGATCTGTCACATGATCTCAGTATATACAGTTGAAGTCGGAAGTTTACATACAGTGAGGGAAAAAAGTATTTGATCCCCTGCTGATTTCGTACGTTTGCCCACTGACAAAGAAATGATCAGTCTATAATTTTAATGGTAGCTTTATTTGAACAGTGAGAGACAGAATAACAACAAAAAAATCAAAAAAATGTTATAAATTGATTTGCATTTTAATGAGGGAAATAAGTATTTGACCCCCCTCTCAATCAGAAAGATTTCTGGCTCCCTGGTGTCTTTTATACAGGTAACGAGCTGAGATTAGGAGCACACTCTTAAAGGGAGCGCTCCTAATCTCAGCTTGTTACCTGTATAAAAGACACCTGTCCACAGAAGCAATCAATCAGATTCCAAACTCTCCACCATGGCCAAGACCAAAGAGCTCTCCAAGGATGTCAGGGACAAGATTGTAGACCTAAACAAGGCTGTAATGGGCTACAAGACCATCGCCAAGCAGCTTGGTGAGAAGGTGACAACAGTTAGTGCGATTATTCGCAAATGGAAGAAACACAAAAGTACTGTCAATCTCCCTCGGCCTGGGGCTCCATGCAAGATCTCACCTCATGGAGTTGCAATGATCATGAGAACGGTGAGGAATCAGCCCAGAACTACACGGGAGGATCTTGTCAATTATCTCAAGGAAGCTGGGACCATAGTCACCAAGAAAACAATTGGTAACACACTACGCCGTGAAGGACTGAAAACCTGCAGCGCCTGCAAGGTCCCCCTGCTCAAGAAAGCACATATACAGTGGGGAAAAAAAGTATTTAGTCAGCCACCAATTGTGCAAGTTCTCCCACTTAAAAAGATGAGAAAGGCCTGTAATTTTCATCATAGGTACACGTCAACTATGACAGACAAATTGAGATTATTTTTCTCCAGAAAATCACATTGTAGGATTTGGTCACCTACAAACAAGCAAGAATTCTGGCTCTCACAGACCTGTAACTTCTTCTTTAAGAGGCTCCTCTGTCCTCCACTCGTTAACTGTATTAATGGCACCTGTTTGAACTTGTTATCAGTATAAAAGACACCTGTCCACAACCTCAAACAGTCACACTCCAAACTCCACTATGGCCAAGACCAAAGAGCTGTCAAAGGACACCAGAAACAAAATTGTAGACCTGCACCAGGCTGGGAAGACTGAATATGCAATAGGTAAGCAGCTTGGTTTGAAGAAATCAACTGTGGGAGCAATTATTAGGAAATGGAAGACATACAAGACCACTGATAATCTCCCTCGATCTGGGGCTCCACGCAAGATCTCACCCTGTGGGGTCAAAATGATCACAAGAACGGTGAGCAAAAATCCCAGAACCACCCGGGTGGACCTAGTGAATGACCTGCAGAGAGCTGGGACCAAAGTAACAAAGCCTACCATCAGTAACACACTACGCCGCCAGGGACTCAAATCCTGCAGTGCCAGACGTGTCCCCCTGCTTAAGCCAGTACATGTCCAGGCCCGTCTGAAGTTTGCTAGAGTGCATTTGGATGATCCAGAAGAGGATTGGGAGAATGTCATATGGTCAGATGAAACCAAAATATAACTTTTTGGTAAAAACTCAACTCGTCGTGTTTGGAGGACAAAGAATGCTGAGTTGCATCCAAAGAACACCATACCTACTGTGAAGCATGGGGGTGGAAACATCATGCTTTGGGGCTGTTTTTCTCCAAAGGGACCAGGACAACTGATCCGTGTAAAGGAAAGAATGAATGGGGCCATGTATCGTGAGATTTTGAGTGAAAACCTCCTTCCATCAGCAAGGGCATTGAAGATGAAACGTGGCTGGGTCTTTCAGCACGACAATGATCCCAAACACACCGCCCGGGCAACGAAGGAGTGGCTTCGTAAGAAGCATTTCAAGGTCCTGGAGTGGCCTAGCCAGTCTCCAGATCTCACCCCATAGAAAATCATTGGAGGGAGTTGAAAGTCCGTGTTGCCCAGCGACAGCCCCAAAACATCACTGCTCTAGAGGAGATCTGCATGGAGGAATGGGCCAAAAGACCAGCAACAGTGTGTGAAAACCTTGTGAAGACTTACAGAAAATGTTTGACCTGTGTCATTGCCAACAAAGGGTATATAACAAACTTTTGTTATTGACCAAATACTTATTTTCCACCATAATTTGCAAATAAATTCATTAAAAATCCTACAATGTGATTTTCTGGATTTTTTTTCCTCATTTTGTCTGCCATAGTTGACGTGTACCTATGATGAAAATTACAGGCCTCTCTCATCTTTTTAAGTGGGAGAACTTGCACAATTGGTGGCTTACTAAATACTTTCCCCCCCCCACTGTACAGGGCCGTCTGAAGTTTGCCAATGAACATCTGAATGATTCAGAGGAGAACTGGGTGAAAGTGTTGTGGTCAGATGAGACCGAAATCGAGCTCTTTGGCATCAGCTCAACTCCCCGTGTTTGGAGGAGGAGGAATGCTGCCTATGACCCCAAGAACACCATCCCCACCGTCAAACATGGAGGTGGAAACATTATGCTTTGGGGTTGTTTTTCTGCTAAGGGGACAGGACACCTTCACCGCATCAAAGAGACGATGGACGGGGCCATGTACCGTCAAATCTTGGGTGAGAACCTCCTTCCTTCAGCCAGGGTATTGAAAATGGGTCGTGGATGGGTATTCCAGCATGACAATGACCCAAAACACACGGCCAAGGCAACAAAGGAGTGGCTCAAGAAGGAGCACATTAAGGTCCTGGAGTGGCCTAGCCAGTCTCCAGACCTTAATCCCATATAAAATCTGTGGAGGGAGCTGAAGGTTCGAGTTGCCAAACGTCAGCCTCGAAACCTTAATGACTTGGAGAAGATCTGCAAAGAGGAGTGGAACAAAATCCCTCTTGAGATGTGTGCAAACCTGGTTGCCAACTACAAGAAACGTCTGACCTCTGTGATTGCCAACAAGGGTTTTGCCACCAAGTACTAAATCATGTTTTGCAGAGGGGTCAAATACGTATTTCCCTCATTAAAATGCAAATCAATTTATTACATTTTTGACATGCGGTTTTCTGATTTTATTTGTTATTATGTCTCACACTGTTCAAATAAACCTACCATTAAAATTATAGACTGATCATGTATTTGTTAGTGGGCAAACGTACAAAATCAGCAGGGGATCAAATACTTTTTCCCCTCACTGTACACCTTAGCCAAATACATTTAAACTCAGTTTTTCACAATTCCTGACATTTAATCCTAGTAGAAATGCCCTGTCTTAGGTCAGTTAGGATCACCACTTTATTTTAAGAATGTGAAATGTCAGAATAATAGTAGAGAGAATGATTTATTTCAGCTTTTATTTCTTTCATCACATTCCCAGTGGGTCAGAAGTTTACATACACTCAATTAGTATTTGGTAGCATCGCCTTTAAATTGTTTAACTTGGGTCAAATGTTTCGGGTAGCCTTCCACAAGCTTCCCACAATAAGTTGGGTGAATTTTGGCCCATTCCTCCTGACAGAGCTGGTGTAACTGAGTCAGGCTTGTAGGCCTCCTTGCTCGCATACACTTTTTCAGTTCTGCCCACACATTTTCTATAGGATTGAGGTCAGGGCTTTGTGATGACCACTCCAATACCTTGACTTTGTTGTCCTTAAGCCATTTTGCCACAATTTTGGAAGTATGCTTGGGGTCATTGTCCATTTGGAAGAACCATTTGCTACCAAGCTTTAACTTCCTGACTGATGTCTTGAGATGTTGCTTCAATATATCCACATACTTTTCCTTCCTCATGATGCCATCTATTTTGTGAAGTGCACCAGTCCCTCCTGCAGCAAAGCACCCCCACAGCATGATGCTGCCACACCCGTGCTTCACGGTTGGGAAGGATGTTCTTCGGCTTGCAAGCGACCCCCTTTTTCCTCCAAACATAATGATGGTCATTATGGCCAAACAGTTCAATTTTTGTTTCATCAGACCAGAGGACATTTCTCCAAAAGTATGATCTTTGTCCCCATGTGCAGTTGCAAACCGTAGTCTTGCTTTTTTATGGCGGTTTTGGAGCAGTGGCTTCTTCCTTGCTGAGCGGCCTTTCAGGTTATGTCAATATAGGACTAGTTTTACTGTGGATATAGATACTTTTGTACCTGGTTCCTCCAGCATCTTCACAAGGTCCTTTGCTGTTGTTCTGGGATTGATTTTCACTTTTCGCACCAAAGTACGTTCATCTCTAGGATACAGAATGCGTCTCCTTCCTGAGCGGTATGACGGCTGCGTGGTCCCATGGTATTTATACTTGCATACTATTGTTTGTACAGATGAACGTGGTACCTTCAGGCGTTTGGAAATTGCTCCCAAGGATGAACCAGTTCTTGTGGAGGTCTACAAGGAATGATGGGTGGCGCTAAATACAGGGAAATACTTGAGGGAAACCTTTTTCAGTCTTCCAGAGATTGTGACTTGGACGGAGGTTCACCTTCCAGCAGGACAATGACCCTAAGCATACTGCTTAAGCAACACTCAAGTGTTTTAAGGGGAAACATTTAAATGTCTTGGAATGGCCAAGTCAAAGCCCAGACCTCAATCCAATTGAGAATCTGTGGTATGACTTAAAGATTGCTCTACACCAGCGGAACCCATCCAACTTGAAGGAGCTGGAGCAGTTTTGCCTTGAAGAATGGGCAAAAATCCCAGTGGCTAGATGTGCCAAGCTTATAGAGACATACCCCAAGAGACTTGCAGCTGTAATTGCTGCAAAAGGTGGCTCTACAAAGTATTGACTTTGGGGGGGTGAATAGTTATGCACCCTCAAGTTTTCTGTTTTCTTGTCTTATTTCTTGTTTGTTTCACAAAAAAAATATTTTGCATCTTCAAAGTGGTTGGCATGTTGTGTAAATCAAATGATACAAACCCCCAAAAAATCTATTTTTTATCCAGGTTGTAAGGCAACAAAATAGGAAAAATGCCAAGGGGGGTGAATACTTTCGCAAGCCACTGTAAGACAAACATTTGGAAGATATCAAATGTCACCAGTCGAACAAAACCTTGAGTGTCACTGTGCACTTTTTTATTTAAAAGAAAACATGGATATCGACTTCACAACAATGTTGTTTTCCATTCTGCTCTCTCTTTTCTAGTCATCTAGTACTGACTGGCTGGGGGCAGAAACAGACAGGAATGGGATGTTTCTACTGCTCGTATCCTGTTTAACCAGCCTTAGACACATTATTCTGCCTACGGACTTCAGTATTCTTAGACTCTGATTTAGTTTAATGTGGTGGCCCTGTTGTCATGGTAATGGGTAGCATGGAAGGCCTGGCTCCACCTCAAGGCTGGTACAGTACACTACATCACTGACTAGGCCTCGCCCCACCTCAAGGCTGGTACAGTACACTACATCACTGACTAGGCCTCGCCCCACCTCAAGGCTGGTACAGTACACTACATCACTGACTAGGCCTCGCCCCACCTCAAGGCTGGTACAGTACACTACATCACAACAACAGGCTGTCCTGTTGATAGGCGAGATAGAGAGACCCACAGGGAGCTATAAGAGATGGAGAGACAGATCAACAGAGGGAACCTCTCTCGCTTTCTCTTTCTCTTTCTCTCTCTCTCTCTCTCTCTCTCTCTCTCTCTCTCTCTCTCTCTCTCTCTCTCTCTCTCTCTCTCTCTCTCTCTCTCCCCCGCTCCCTCTCTCTCTCTCCCTCCCTGAACCTGCTGTCTGATCTGTTCTTTCATTCCCATCAGCGCAGCTCCCCTCCAACAGAATGAGCTTCTAGGCCCTGGCCAGTAGAGCACCCAGCCCATAAACCACCCAGCCCATAAACCACCCAGCCCCATAAACCACCCAGCCCATAAACCACAGCCAGTGAGAAGTACAGTAATTCTACTAGTCTAGATGACACAATACTGTATGTATAGATATACTGTATGAGATTGATATCAGAGTATATAGGCTACTGGATAGATACTGTAGATATACAGTACTAGTCAAAAGTTTGGACACACCTACTCATTCAAGGGTTTTTCTTTATTTTGACTATTTTTTACATTGTAGAATAATAGTGAAGACATCAAAACTATGAAATAACACATATGGAATCATGTAGTAACCAACAAAGTGTTAAACAAATCAAAATATATTTTATATTTGAGATTCTTCAAATAGCCACCCTTTGCCAATGCTCTTGGCATTGTGTTATGTCATAGTTTTGACGTCTTCACTATTATTCTACAATGTAGAAAATAGTAAAAATAAAGAATAACCCTTGAATGAGTAGGTGTGTCCAAACTTTTGACTGGTACTGTATATACGTATGTCATGCAAAGATCAAAGGAACTTTGTGCTCAGTACTGTAGGGTAGTTTCTCTCTCTCTCTTTCTCTCTCTCGCTCTTTATCATTCAGTCTTTCTCTCTCCCTCTCTCTCTCTTTTCTCTCTCTATATATTTTTTCTCTCTTTTTCTCTCTCCCCCCTCTTCTCTCTCCCACTCCCCCACTCTGGCCTGGGAGCCAGTGGCGGGAGGGAGGGAGAGCGAGGGGGATGAGGGAGGGGTGGAGCGGAGGAGGGGAATGGGTGTGGTAGGGTTAGGCAGCACGCTGGTTGACCTGCTCAGAATGACATCATCTCCAGAGAGGTGTGTGTGTGTGTGTGTGTGTGTGTGTTGGTTTCATGGTTCTGTGGATGTTGCCTGAATTCTAGGAATATAAGAGAATGGGTCACAATGACACATCCTCATTAAACTTACAGCATATCTAAGTATGTCAGTGTGTTACCTATTGATGACCATCATCCGTCATCATGGTGACATTATAATGTGAGAGAACAGAAGGTTGCAGATTGGAAATATAATAGCCTTGGCCTAGTCGAAGTGACACATTCAACTTTCAGCACCACAAAAATGTTCAGGACCTCTTTATACCCTGTCCTTGGTGGTTTATTAACAACATGGTTTTGATGAGTGCAGCAGAATGCCGTGGCGGGACGAGACCTTCACATCGATCTCCGGCGGCTGTGTTGGGATGAGATGAGATAGAAAGGTGTCGATGATGGGGCCAGGTGGCACAGTGACAAGCCTCTAGTTGGCTGGCTACAAACAGTAAACCATGACCTCAGCAATACCCATTCTGTCTAGTAGACACAGTAAACCATGACCTCAGCAATACCCATTCTGTCTAGTAGACACAGTAAACCATGACCTCAGCAATACCCATTCTGTCTAGTAGACACACGCACACTTCAGGTGACCTTTAGAGAATGTCCAGCCAGCCAAAAGTCAGCAAGTTGTTGTCCTCAGGAGGACCCTGTGTGGCATATTTTTACTTGTCAGCTTTTTCGATCGCAAAGTTTTTGAATAGGAGTCACTCAGCATAGTCTACGCCTAAACTTCACCTTGCATTGAGATATTATGCAGATGTAAGGTTGTCCTCTCCTCCAGAGGAATGTCAAGGTGGCACAACTCCTCTAAAAAAAACAAACATACGCTCTTAGATTAAAAGGTGCTATCTAGAACCTAAAATAGTTATTTGGCTGTCCCCATAGGAGAACCCTTATTGGTTCCAGGTAGAACCCTTTTGGTTCCAAGTAAAAACTATTTTGGTTTCCATGTAGAACCCTTTCAACAGAGGGTTCTACATGGAACCCAAAAGGGATTTACCTGATACCAAATACGGTTCTACCTGGAACCAAAAATGGTTCTACTATGGGGACAGCCGAAGATCCCTTTTGGAAACCTTTTTTCTAATAGTATAGTGTTGTGCTAACGAGTGTAGAAACAGTTGCCTCATTTTCATGTTTTTATATATCTATGCTCATATGTTGGAGCTCTGGAGACCTCCAGGTAGCAGCAGATGGTCAGAGCAGAGAGCTAACCTACAAGTTCCTTCACATCTGAAGAGAGCAGAGAGCTAACCTACAAGTTCCTTCACATCTGAAGAGAGCAGAGAGCTAACCTACAAGTTCCTTCACATCTGAAGAGAGCAGAGAGCTAACCTACAAGTTCCTTCACATCTGAAGAGATCAGAGAGCTAACATACAAGTTCCTTCACATCTGAAGAGAGCAGAGAGCTAACCTAGAAGTTCCTTCACATCTGAAGAGAGCAGTGATCTAACCTACAAGTTCCTTCACATCTGAAGAGAGCAGAGATCTAACCTACAAGTTCCTTCACATCTGAAGAGAGCAGAGATCTAACCTACAAGTTATTTCACATCTGAAGAGAGCAGAGAGATGGAGAGAAAGAGTGAGTGAAAGAAAGAGAACGAGAGAGAGAGAGAGACTAGGTTTATTCTGCTCTATTCAGTTGTCCTCCAGAGTAGTTTAATGCTTCTCATAAAATCTCACGTATATCAGAGGTGATTATTAGTTAATGCATCTTGGCTGGACCGGGAAGTGGTGAGTCTTACTTTCCCTTTAGCTGCAAAACCACAACTGGCCAACTCTTTGCAATGCGAGTCCTGTCGCAAAAATGTGAAATATGACTAGCTAGCCCTATTCAGACTAAGCTCAATGTGAAATATGACTAGCTAGCCCCATTCAGACTGAGCTCAATGTGAAATATGACTAGCTAGCCCTATTCAGACTGAGCTCAATGTGAAATATGACTAGCTAGCCCTATTCAGACTGAGCTCAATGTGAAATATGACTAGCTAGCCCTATTCAGACTGCGCTCCATGTGAAATATGACTAGCTAGCCCTATTCAGACTGAGCTCAATGTGAAATATGACTAGCTAGCCCTATTCAGACTGAGCTAAATGTGAAATATGACTAGCTAGCCCCATTCAGACTGAGCTCAATGTGAAATATGACTAGCTAGCCCTATTCAGACTGAGCTCAATGTGAAATATGACTAGCTAGCCCTATTCAGACTGCGCTCAATGTGAAATATGACTAGCTAGCCCTATTCAGACTGAGCTCAATGTGAAATATGACTAGCTAGCCCTATTCAGACTGCGCTCCATGTGAAATATGACTAGCTAGCCCTATTCAGACTGAGCTCAATGTGAAATATGACTAGCTAGCCCTATTCAGACTGAGCTCAATGTGAAATATGACTAGCTAGCCCTATTCAGACTGCGCTCCATGTGAAATATGACTAGCTAGCCCTATTCAGACTGCGCTCCATGTGAAATATGACTAGCTAGCCCTATTCAGACTGAGCTCAATGTGAAATATGACTAGCTAGCCCTATTCAGACTGAGCTCAATGTGAAATATGACTAGCTAGCCCTATTCAGACTGAGCTCAATGTGAAATATGACTAGCTAGCCCTATTCAGACTGAGCTCAATGTGAAATATGACTAGCTAGCCCTATTCAGACTGAGCTCAATGTGAAATATGACTAGCTAGCCCCATTCAGACTGAGCTCAATGTGAAATATTACTAGCTAGCCCTATTCAGACTGAGCTCAATGTGAAATATGACTAGCTAGCCCTATTCAGACTGAGCTCAATGTGAAATATGACTAGCTAGCCCTATTCAGACTGCGCTCCATGTGAAATATGACTAGCTAGCCCTATTCAGACTGAGCTCAATGTAAATATGACTAGCTAGCCCTATTCAGACTGAGCTCAATGTAAAATATGACTAGCTAGCCCCATTCAGACTGAGCTCAATGTGAAATATAACTAGCTAGCCCTATTCAGACTGAGCTCAATGTGATAATATGACTAGCTAGCCCTATTCAGACTGCGCTCAATGTGAAATATGACTAGCTAGCCCTATTCAGACTGAGCTCAATGTGAAATATGACTAGCTAGCCCTATTCAGACTGCGCTCCATGTGAAATATGACTAGCTAGCCCTATTCAGACTGAGCTCAATGTGAAATATGACTAGCTAGCCCTATTCAGACTGAGCTCAATGTGAAATATGACTAGCTAGCCCTATTCAGACTGCGCTCCATGTGAAATATGACTAGCTAGCCCTATTCAGACTGAGCTCAATGTGAAATATGACTAGCTAGCCCTATTCAGACTGAGCTCAATGTGAAATATGACTAGCTAGCCCTATTCAGACTGCGCTCCATGTGAAATATGACTAGCTAGCCCTATTCAGACTGAGCTCAATGTGAAATATGACTAGCTAGCCCTATTCAGACTGAGCTCAATGTGAAATATGACTAGCTAGCCCTATTCAGACTGCGCTCCATGTGAAATATGACTAGCTAGCCCTATTCAGACTGAGCTCAATGTGAAATATGACTAGCTAGCCCTATTCAGACTGAGCTCAATGTGAAATATGACTAGCTAGCCCCATTCAGACTGAGCTCAATGTGAAATATGACTAGCTAGCCCTATTCAGACTGAGCTCAATGTGAAATATGACTAGCTAGCCCTATTCAGACTGCGCTCAATGTGAAATATGACTAGCTAGCCCTATTCAGACTGAGCTCAATGTGAAATATGACTAGCTAGCCCTATTCAGACTGCGCTCAATGTGAAATATGACTAGCTAGCCCTATTCAGACTGCGCTCCATGTGTGAAATATGACTAGCTAGCCCTATTCAGACTGCGCTCCATGTGAAATATGACTAGCTAGCCCTATTCAGACTGCGCTCCATGTGAAATATGACTAGCTAGCCCTATTCAGACTGAGCTCCATGTGTGAGATATGGTGTATGTCGTAAATGGCATCTATTCTTTATATAGTGCACTAGAGCCTTATGGGCCATGGTCAAATGTACTGCTCAATATGAGAAATAGGGTGCCATTTGGAATGCAACCATAGAGACATTTAAACAGTGAAGAGTGTGCCATCTGGAATTGATTGTTGAGAAGTGAAACTGTTGTTTCTGTCTTCGGGAAGGGTTGTTGAATTGTTACCTCGCTCTGGTTTACTGGTTTACTGAACAGTCATTTCCTCTTGCTGCTCTACAGCCGGCTCTCGTTCTCCCAGGTGCCAAGAGTAGACTCTGGAACATTCTGGAAACACTTTCTGTTTTCATTTGAGTTGAGTCAGACCTTAAGTCAGACATTTCTCTCTGACTATAACTCCCCTTGTATTACATAATGAGATTAAGGAAGTTGGGTTTTGGGTGGAGAAGGGTCAGGGTTTGGAGTGGGGATCTCTTCTCTCTGACTTGTTCCAGGAGTTCCAACAATGGATTAGGCCTGTTTCTGCAACTTGGAAAGCAAAAGCACTGGCATTCTGTTTTGATTTGAGCCGGCCCTAGCCTGGCTTCCAGACTTATTGCTCCCCTGGTGGGGGTCTTATAAGAGTTTGTGGGGTTGCTGGGTTCATAGTGTCTACCCCCTCTGCCTTGGGAATGCTTGGCCATCTGGCTGGGGGTATTGTTCTCCAGACAAAGCAGAGGAGAGAAGAGGGACTTTAAACGCTGTGGATGCGCCAGGATCTTCACACAGAGTGCCTGTCCACTGCCTGCTCAGAAAACCAAGCTCAGGAATCCAGGTGAAAGGGTTTGTCTTCTCCAGTACATCAAGTAGTCATCTCTTTATCAGTCATCCCTTTATCAGTAATCCCTTATCAGTCATCCCTTTATCAGTCATCCCTTCATCAGTCATCCCTTCATCAGTCATCCCTTTATCAGTCATCCCTTTCAGTCATCCCTCTATCCCTCTGGATGTATGATAGTTTTACAGGCCATTCAGATTGCAGCTCAGAGCAGAGACGAGCAGCCTCAGGCCCTCAGCAAACACACACAGCCTTCCCCAGAAAAATCTGTCTCTCAGCAAACACTCACACACAGCCTTCCCCAGAGAAATCTGTCTCTCAGCAAACACTCACACAAAGCCTTCCCCAGAAAAATCTGTCTCTCAGCAAACACTCACACACAGCCTTCCCCAAAGAAATCTGTCTCTCAGCAAACACTCACACACAGCCTTCCTCAGAGAACTCTGTCTCTCAGCAGCACTCACACACAGCCTTCCCCAAAGAAATCTGTCTCTCAGCAAACACTCACACACAGCCTTCCCCAGAGAACTCTGTCTCTCATCAAACACTCACACACAGCCTTCCCCAGAGAACTCTGTCTCTCAGCAGCACTCACACACAGCCTTCCCCAGAGAACTATACTAAGCTATATGGAATTGTTTTAAGAAGGTCATACCAATGATCATTTAGCTATTTGATTTAGAATTTTAAGACACCTTGAAGTATAAAAAATACATAAATAAAACATATTTGATGAAACATTCTATTTGGTCTTACTGCTATTAGCCCTGCTATTAGCCCATACAAACGCATTGAATAACAGATTCACTACATAGAACAACAGATAGTCCCCCACATTTTTTTAAAGGAAGTTTGTTCTGAAGTGCCTATATCGGAGAGATATAAGAAAGATCAGGAAACATGTATTATTTGTTTTGACATGTATTTAACCCCTTATTTTTGACACTAAACAGTCTCCATATATACTTCCATTCATTTTTAAACTGGTACCGGGGGACCTTCAGATGAGTCTTGTGAGTGGCGTTTTTTCATGGATGCCAAGGGAAGCCAGGCTTCCACCAAAAATTGACCAAGAAAACAAGAAAACAACATATCAAATTATTTATTGTTCGTCTATCGGTGTTTCATAATGTTCCTTAAATTCTCAAGAGGCTGAATGTATCTCAGCGGAGAAAGCATCTGAGCGAGTGAACAGCGGCTCTCTGTCTCTGTATGTGTAGGCCGTCTATCTGATGCTGTCTGGTCCAAAAGAGTATGACATTGTTGCCGCCCGTAGCATTGAATGCAAGGGAAGCCAGCGTGCATTTGGCCTCCCTTGATAAAAAAAGTATAAAATAATAGCTAAACTGAGTGAGCTCAACTGTGATTGGTCCAGGCGCGCCAACTGTGATTGGTCCAGGCGCGCCAACTGTGATTGGTCCTGACGCACCAACTGTGATTGGTCCTGGCGCACCAACTGTGATTGGTCCTGACGCACCAACTGAAAGTGTTAAGGGAAGCCAGCTTGGATTTGGCGTCACTCCTATCAAATCGCATTGAGAGCATTACGTCATTGACAGAAACAACTTGAATTGTTGCATCTCGTTGTGTTGTTGTTCTCCAGTGGCTAGCTAGCTAGCTAAAATTGGCCCTTTCCTAAATTAGCCATGGATGGAGAGAGGGATTTGGACTTGTGGTTTTACTTAATTCTCTGTACTGGCCAATGATTACAACGGCGATTCTGATCCAATCATTGATTCATACATTGTGCCCCTGGCCTGAGAGGATGGAAGTTCAATATGTAGCTAGATGGAGAAGGCTAATGTTAACTAGCCCTAATGTTCACGTTGCCCATGAAAGGAAGTTAGGCTAGTGAGCAAGCATTTTAGCCAGGTAGCCTGAGACAACAAAACATTAAAGTGTGTACTATATGACAGAGTGATAGACCGTTTCATCAACATGAAAGAGAGGAGGATGGCATTGTTGTTTCTCTACAAGTAGGGTGAGTCAACATGTTTTTTCTACTTGCACAAACGCGCACACACACACACATCAGAACCATGGACAGCCACATCATATTTAGCTTACGTTGATTGGACTAAATTGTTTTTAGTATCTTTTAGTTTTCACTGTATTAGACTAAGCATAGGTGATTTGATGTTTAAAATGGTGCTGGGATAGTGGAGGCAGCTTCTGTTTTCTTTGCGACTTGCGGTAACTCTCCTTGTTGTTTAGTGGTCAAAAATGTTGAAAACATTAAACTTGCTTGACCATGCTGTTTGTTACTTGCAATATGCTTTGTGGACTTCACCGGACAGAGGTTGCTCTCCGGTTTTGTGATGAAACAAAGGTGTGGTTGAATTTATTCTGCCACTGTGTCTTCTTATTGTCTCGGCCTTTAGGACTATATATCACAGTCACTGGCTTCCCTAGTGATTTTCCCACGCACCGTTACTTCTAACCCCTAACCCTAATTCTAACCCTAACCCTTAACGTAACCCCTAACCCTAATTCTAACCCTAACCCTTAACGTAACCCCTAAGCCTAAAATAGCCTTTTTATAAGTGAGGACCGGCAAAATGTCCACACTTCTCAGAATTGTAGTTGGTTTGCACACACACACACACACACACACAGAGACAGACAATCTGAAGACAGTCCCAACAGCGAAGCCTACATCAGACATGGAGATATTAAGGTCACTGTGTACACTACTCTCACCTGTGCCAGCTTACAGGATGATATGATCAAAATCAAAATGCATTTAGAGTATAAAGAGAACAGGCTGTTTCTACCCCCAGTGATTTAGTCTCCATGGACATTGTAAAGAGCTTATAGGGGAAAGCCATAATACAAAATGCCTGGAATGGATCATATGAAAAGGCTGTTTCTCTGAATGGTTAGGTCCACAGCTGACCACATGGTTAGGCCTACAGCTGTAAGCTATTTTATGTATTAACTACAATCTCCAACTAGCTTAAACACTAGGCCCCATGCTTGCCTAGGCCCCCATGCTAGAAGGCAACGCTAGACAGCCAACCTCTGGGCACACCTGTTAATTGAAATGCATTACAGGTGACTACCTCATGAAGTTGGTTGAGAGAATGCCAAGAGTGTGCAAAGCTGTCATCAAGGCAAAGGGTGGCTACTTTGAAGAATCTCAAATATAAAATATATTTTGATTTGTTTAACACTTTTTTGATTACTACAAGATTCCATGTGATAATTTTGATGTCTTCACTATTATTCTACAATGTAGAAAATAGTACAAATAAAGAAAAACCCTTGAATGAGTAGGTGTGTCCAAACTTTTGACTGGTACTGTATGTTGGATCGTAAAGAGCTCTGAAAATATGCCGCCTCCGATCCTCTTTTCTCAGATCTACATCAGGTTTATCAGAAACGCAGATGTATCCCAGATAATAATATCTGCTAATCAGACTGGTCGGCTCTGGAAAACCTTTGCCGTAATATCATCTGTGTGTGTGTGTGTGTGTGTGTGTGTGTGTGTGTGAGGGGGGGGGGGGGGGGGGGGGGGGGGAGAGAGAGAGAGAGGAAGAGAGAGAGAGAGAGAGAGAGAGAGAGAGAGAGAGAGAGAGAGAGAGAGAGAGAGAGAGAGAGAGAGAGAGAGAGAGAGAGAGAGAGAGAGAGAGAGAGAGAGAGAGAGAGAGAGAGAGAGAGTACACAACATGATATTATACGTTTATTTTAGCATCACAGTTCTGTGGTTATTGTGGTGCAGAGTTCTTCTCAGTATAGGGTCATCTCCTAACACTGAAAGGAGATGACACATCTATCTGCCAATTAGAGAGAGATCCTCTTTGGTCTCTTAACAATATCTAATTTAGATCACACACGCATGCATGCACACACACACAGATCTCTGTTTCTGTCTCTGTTTCGGGAGCTCAGTAGATTTGGACTCACATTGGCTTTCATCTTGTTGTAAGGCTAAGCCTACATGGGAAAATAAAGATACATGGATCATTTTACCTTACAGTACATTTGGTGAAAGATTCCTAGAGCGTTTCTCTCACAACTCTGATCTCTCTGTCTGATGGTAACAATGATGATGATCAATTATGATGATCAGACCACCACTGTGGCCTACCACAATACAATCTCCCTGACTGATCTAATGATTGGGTGAATCTTTAAAGGATTTTCTTGCATCCTTGCATCCTTGATTCCTTGCCTCTTCCACAAAAGATCCAACGTTCGACAGCCATCTTCCATATTCCTGTTCTTCCTGGTTCTGGAATAGATACGATGAGAAGAACGTGAGCAAAACGTGTTTTTTGGAAACTATCTCCAGCCAATCAGCTCACGGGACAACAATGTAAGGAGATTAAAACCATTGATGTTTTCTTCTCTGCTGAGACAATGTAGCTAAGACATGTCTGGGGTTTCAGCTCTATGTTCGGACGATTAGACAAGCTAGATCTTCACATACTCTTTAATATACACGGCACGTACTGCTGCATAGCTTACAGTATACTATCTATTATCTGGCAATGAACACGGCATCCCTTTAGAAGAAGAGCTATTGGTAGACTAGTACCCTAGTGAGGGACGCCACAGGCTACTCCATGGGGTGTAAAATCTCAAAATCTAAACGGAAGCGGGATGAAAGTTACCCTTGGGGGTCTGACGGGGGCTGGTACTAGCAGGGGGTCTGGGGTGGGGGCGAGGGGGCGAGGGCTCAAGGTTGCCGATCTCAGAGCAAAGAGGAAGGATACTGCAGCGCTAGCAGGTTCTAATACTACGCAGTCTTGTTGCTAGGATACACTGCTTTTTTACTGTGTTTTGCGCATTCTTTCTTTCCTACTCAGCTCCGCTCTCTCCCACTCAATCTCTCTCTCCCACTCAATCTCTCTCTCCCCCTCAATCTCTCTCTTCCCCTCAATCTCTCTCTCCCCCTCAATCTCTCTCTCCCCCTCAATCTCTCTCCCCCTCAATCTCTCTCTCCCCCTCAATCGCTCTCTCCCCCTCAATCTCTCTCTCCCCCTCAATCTCTCTCTCCCCCTCAATCTCTCTCTCCCCCTCAATCGCTCTCTCCCCCTCAATCTCTCTCTCTCTTGTTCTCTCTCTTTTTCTCTGTCTCTCCCCCTCAATCTCTCTCTCACGCTCTCTCTCACGCTCTCTCTCTTGTTCTCTCTCTCTCTCTCTCTCTCTCTCTCTCTCTCTCTCTCTCTCTCTCTCTCTCTCTCTCTCTGTCTCTGTCTCAGTCTCAGTCTCAGTCTCAGTCTCAGTCTCAGTCTCAGTCTCAGTCTCAGTCTCAGTCTCAGTCTCAGTCTCAGTCTCAGTCTCAGTCTCAGTCTCAGTCTCTCTCTCTCTGTCTAGTCTCAGTCTCAGTCTCAGTCTCAGTCTCAGCTCTACTCTCTCTCTCTCATCTCAGTCTCGTCTCTCTCTCTCATCTCTCTCTCTCTCAGTCTCAGTCTCAGTCTCAGTCTCAGTCTCAGTCTCAGTCTCAGTCTCAGTCTCAGTCTCAGTCTCAGTCTCAGTCTCTCTCTCTCTCTCTCTCTCTCTCTCTCTCTCTCTCTCTCTCTCTCTCTTGTTCTCTCTCTCTCTCTCTTGTTCTCTCTTTCTCTCTCCCTGTCTCTCTATTTTACTTCCCTCCTCGACAAGTTTGGCCTGTCACTTTTGTGTTTGTTTAACTTCAAAGCGAGTTGAGTCTTGTTGGGAAAGAATGCCAGCTAGCAGGATTGGATCCACCATTTCCTGGTTGTATAGCTGTAGATGAGAAACAGTTGTTATTTTAGCTGCATGGAGCACATGGTCCCATTCATTCAAACACTAGGCCTACTTGTAACAGACCGACAAACCCTGAACATAGGCCTAACACAAAACATGAATAATCGCTCCTACAAAGACCCATGGTAGAATTCAAACTTCCCAGCCTAATTGTGATGCACTCTGTCTAGAGTAGTGACAACCTTGGATGATGTTTGCTTTGTGAGCCTAAATCGAACCAATCTAGGGGAAACACTGGAATGAGTAAAATATTGATATATTGTTGAATGTCAATCTTGGTTCTCAGTGTGCATCTCCTTATCCTAACCTTACGATGGTGGCCCATTTTTCTCACCATACTGTGGGCTCAGACACACCAGTACTGAGCACCTCTGAACGTCATTTGAGAACCGATTGCACACCGATTTGACATGTAGAATCGCGTGAACAATGTCGGCAGTCAGGCGTCTACAGCAGCTGGTCCCTAAAACAGCGCGCTGAACGATCGGCAGAGTTACATGATTTTGCAGGTTTTCCTACTTACAAAGCATGTAGAGGTCTGTCATTTTTATCATAGGTACACTTCAACTGTGAGAGACGGAATCTAAAACAAAAATCCAGAAAATCACATTGTATGATTTTTAAGTAATTAATTAGCATTTTATTGCATGACATAAGTATTTGATACATCAGAAAAGCAGAACTTAATATTTGGTACAGGAACCTTTGTTTGCAATTACAGAGATCATACATTTCCTGTAGGTCTTGACGCTTGCAGCACACACTGCAGCAGGGATTTTGGCCCACTCCTCCATGCAGACCTTCTCCAGATCCTTCAGGTTTCGGGGCTGTCGCTGGGCAATACAGACTTTCAGCTCCCTCCAAAGATTTTCTATTGGGTTCAGGTCTGGAGACTGGCTAGGCCACTCCAGGACCTTGAGATGCTTCTTACGGAGCCACTCCTTAGTTGCCCTGGCTGTGTGTTTTGGGTCGTTGTCATGCGGGAAGACCCAGCCTTGACCCATCTTCAATGCTCTTACTGAGGGAAGGAGGTTGTTGGCCAAGATCTCGCGATACATGGCCCCATCCATCCTCCCCTCAATACGGTGCAGTCGTCCTGTCCCCTTTGCAGAAAAGCATCCCCCACCTCCATGCTTCACGGTTGGGATGGTGTTCTTGGGGTTGTACTCATCCTTCTTCTTCCTCCAAACACGGCGAGTGGAGTTTAGACCAAAAAGCTCTATTTTTGTCTCATCAGACCACATGACCTTCTCCCATTCCTCCTCTGGATCATCCAGATGGTCATTGGCAAACTTCAGACGGGCCTGGACATGCGCTGGCTTGAGCAGGGGGACCTTGCGTGCGCTGCAGGATTTTAATCCATGACGGCGTAGTGTGTTACTAATGGTTTTCTTTGAGACTGTGGTCCCAGCTCTCTTCAGGTCATTGACCAGGTCCTGCCGTGTAGTTCTGGGCTGATCCCTCACCTTCCTCATGATCATTGATGCCCCACGAGGTGAGATCTTGCATGGAGCCCCAGACCGAGGGTGATTGACCATCATCTTGAACTTCTTCCATTTTCTAATAATTGCGCCAACAGTTGTTGCCTTCTCACCAAGCTGCTTGCCTATTGTCCTGTAGCCCATCCCAGCCTTGTGCAGGTCTACAATTTTATGCCTGATGTCCTTACACAGCTCTCTTGTCTTGGCCTTTGTGGAGAGGTTGGAGTCTGTTTGATTGAGTGTGTGGACAGGTGTCTTTTATACAGGTAATGAATTCAAACAGGTGCAGTTAATACAGGTAATGAGTGGAGAACAGGAGGGCTTCTTAAAGAAAAACTAACAGGTCTGTGAGAGCCGGAATTCTTACTGGTTGGTAGGTGATCAAATACTTATGTCATGCAATAAAATGCAAATTAATTACTTAAAAATCATACAATGTGATTTTCTGGATTTTTGTTTTAGATTCCGTCTCTCACAGTTGAAGTGTACCTATGATAAAAATTACAGACCTCTACATGCTTTGTAAGTAGGAAAACCTGCAAAATCGGCAGTGTATCAAATACTTGTTCTCCCCACTGTACATGAGGTGATGAAGTTACACTCGTATGCAATTCACTACTAAATGTTTGCCATTAGATATCTTATAATGGCTTTCTGTCAGAAGTCAAAGAGCTCTGGATGAGTTCTTTACAGCTGCTATTTTCTCCCTGTGCTTCCTACTAGTGTTTTGTTCTTCCTCCGTTCTCCTCCCCTCTGCTCCGTGTAGACATGCTACTCTTCCTTCAGAAAAGCATGCATCACAACTTTGTTCATTCGCACAATTTCTCTCGTTCACTTTCGCTTGGAAATGTACACACTCTATGCTTGTATAACTTTGTGAGCTGGATTTGCAATTAGTTATGTTCGTTTTCGCTCATTACCATTTAGCTAACAGCCTCTATGTGATTTCTCTTTTTTTTGTGCTAATTTTGTTAGCATTCTGGTAATAGAGGCCCGATTGGCTTTTCTTGCGTTTTTAGCGACCTTTGTGGGCTATGCCGGTAATACCGATGAGAGAACGACCGTATGACGATATGAAAAGCGTACTACCGCCCAAGCGTACTACACACTCTCTCAATTCTAAACTCAACCATTAGGGGCGTTGGAAGAACAACTAACTTGAGCTCAGCACCCATGAGCAACTTCATCCTAGTTTAACAGGACAAATAATTACTAGAATAAATCCTGTCAGTGGCATGCAGTAGAGGTACATTTGACATTTTAGTCATTTAGCAGACGCTCTTATCCACAGCGACTTTCAGAAGCAATTAGGGTTAAGTGCCTTGCTCGATTTTTCACCTAGTCGGCTCAGGGATTCGAACTGGCCCAACGCTCTTAACCACTAGCCTACCTGCCAACCCATACACATGCAGTACATTATAGCAGTATACAGTACATCATAGCAGTATGCAGTACATTATAGCAGTATACAGTACATTATAGCAGTATACAGTACATTATAGCAGTATACAGTAGATCATAGCAGTATACAGTACATCATAGCGGTATACAGTACATTAGCATTATAGTTCTGTTGTACGTTCCACTTCTCTCCAGCTAAGCTGGGCTCAGTGTGTCTATGACTGTGTGTTCTATCCAGGTGACTGTGTGTTCTATCCAGGTGACTGTGTGTTCTATCCAGGTGACTGTGTGTTCTATCCAGGTGACTGTGTGTTCTATCCAGGTGACTGTGTGTTCTATCCAGATGACTGTGTGTTCTATCCAGGTGACTGTGTGTTCTATCCAGGTGACTGTGTGTTCTATCCAGGTGACTGTGTGTTCTATCCAGGTGACTGTGTGTTCTATCCAGGTGACTGTGTGTTCTATCCAGGTGACTGTGTGTTCTATCCAGGTGACTGTGTGTTCTATCCAGGTGACTGTGTGTTCTATCCAGGTGACTGTGTGTTCTATCCAGGTGACTGTGTGTTCTATCCAGGTGACTGTGTGTTCTATCCAGGGCTCATGCCTCTCCCTGGCGGCTCCCCTGGAAGAAAGGTCATTGTAGCGTGAGATGGAGAGGTGGGGAGAGGGAGAGAGAGAGGAGAGACATTAGATGGCCAGTCAGGCAGAAACATCTCATGTGCAGACACATACATCTGACAGATACTACAGTATACACACACCATTACCTAGCAGCAGAACAGAAATCCTAGCTCTGTCAGTGGGTATAGGAGGCAATGAGCCCATAGCTCTGTCAGTGGGTATAGGAGGCTATGAGCCCATAGCTCTGTCAGTGGGTATAGGAGGCTATGAGCCCATAGCTCTGTCAGTGGGTATAGGAGGCAATGAGCCCATAGCTCTGTCAGTGGGTATAGGAGGCAATGAGCCCATAGCTCTGTCAGTGGGTATAGGAGGCAATGAGCCCATAGCTCTGTCAGTGGGTATAGGAGGCAATGAGCCCATAGCTCTGTCAGTGGGTATAGGAGGCAATGAGCCCATAGCTCTGTCAGTGGGTATAGGAGGCTATGAGCCCATAGCTCTGTCAGTGGGTATAGGAGGCTATGAGCCCATAGCTCTGTCAGTGGGTATAGGAGGCTATGAGCCCATAGCTCTGTCAGTGGGTATAGGAGGCTATGAGCCCATAGCTCTGTCAGTGGGTATAGGAGGCTATGAGCCCATAGCTCTGTCAGTGGGTATAGGAGGCTATGAGCCCATAGCTCTGTCAGTGGGTATAGGAGGCAATGAGCCCATAGCTCTGTCAGTGGGTATAGGAGGCTATGAGCCCATAGCTCTGTCAGTGGGTATAGGAGGCAATGAGCCCATAGCTCTGTCAGTGGGTATAGGAGGCTATGAGCCCATAGCTCTGTCAGTGGGTATAGGAGGCTATGAGCCCATAGCTCTGTCAGTGGGTATAGGAGGCTATGAGCCCATAGCTCTGTCAGTGGGTATAGGAGGCTATGAGCCCATAGCTCTGTCAGTGGGTATAGGAGGCTATGAGCCCATAGCTCTGTCAGTGGGTATAGGAGGCTATGAGCCCATAGCTCTGTCAGTGGGTATAGGAGGCTATGAGCCCATAGCTCTGTCAGTGGGTATAGGAGGATATGAGCCCATAGCTCTGTCAGTTGGTATAGGAAGCTATGAGCCCATAGCTCTGTCAGTGGGAATAGGAGGCTATGAGCCCATAGCTCTGTCAGTGGGTATAGGAGGCTATGAGCCCATAGCTCTGTCAGTGGGTATAGGAGGCTATGAGCTCTGTCAGTGGGTATAGGAGGCTATGAGCCCATAGCTCTGTCAGTGGGTATAGGAGGCTATGAGCCCATAGCTCTGTAGACTAGAGAGCCTTTGGGAGCAAATCCATAACGAGCCATGGAGGTTTAGAATAGGTTGGATTGGCATGTTGTCATTGCTATCTTTCATAATGCCTTTGAAATAAAGTGTAGTGTTAACATTTCACTTCTAAGTATATGTCTCTGTTAAATCCAGTTGTTTGAAGCTGTTTGATGCAAAGCAATTATTGTAATGCCTTTGTATAGTCTGGCTATATGTTTGATGTTTGAGTTATTTACAGTTAGACTCATTGTAGGATGAGTTCATGCCAAACATTGTTCATTTGATATTTTCTGCAGAATCCTCTGATTCTGGTTAGGGCTGGGAATTACCAGGGACGTAACGATACGATAGTATCACGATACTTAGGTGCCGATACGATATGTATTGTGATTCTCATGATTCTATATGTATTGAGATTGGATGTTCCAAACATATTGCTCACCATATGTCTCCTGCAGAGGGACAAGAGAGAGCCATGAGAAAAACAGTTTTGATCAGTCATGGAAATAAAAGTGCTGATAACAAATTGGCTCCTTATTTACAGTTTTCCCAATTGTTAACACACGTTTGCTGAAACTACATCTCAGGTACTCAAAACTGTAAACGCAAAACACAAAACAGTTAGCCAATTTCCCCAAACCCCACAGACATCTTGCAAAATGAAACACAGCAATCAAAATCATGAACTCCCTGCTCAAAATGAAACTGCATATAAATGAGACACACACACATCAGATGAGATCACACTAATGTGACACATTCAAAACACTACTATCAGAACCTATTTCAGTGTAAAGACTAAGATGTTGTTGCTATACTGTATATTGTTTGTGTGTACTCAAACAAGAAAGGAACACACATTTGTATTACTGTACTGTATGTTAGATCAATTGTACGGAATAGATAAAAAAACTGTCAAAAAAATAAAATAATAATAATAATACAGTAAAATCATAAGTCAAGAAACAAATACTCCATTGCAAAAACAAAATCAGTCAGGCCTGTTGTTTTGGTCCAGCTACAGATTTTCATCAACATCACAGGCGATATTCTCCTTGGCCAGACAGCGGGGGAAATATCTTCTGGCATCCACCCCTGACAGGACTCTGCTGGAATGTCACCACAGGCCTCCTCCATTGCCTGGAGAAGGGCCATACGTTCATGGGGTTTGGGATCATACACCTTCCACCGCCATGCTGAAAACAACTCCTCAGTGGGGTTGAGAATTGTGGAATATGGTGGGAGATAGAGAATTGTAAACCTGGGATGGTGATGGATACCAGTTGTGGACCTGAGCAGCCTGATGGAAACTCACGTTGTCCCAAATTAGAACATACATTTGCGGCTCAGGATCACCTGGTCCTCTCTGCTCTGGCTGAAAACGATTGTCTTGTAAGGTGTTCAGGAAATTAAGGAGATGGTCAGTGTTGTATTGTCCAAGGGTGGCATGGCGGTGGAGGACCCCATTGTGGCTCATAGCTGGGCATCTGGTGACATTTCCCCCACGCTGGCCAGGTTCCTCAATGACGGCTCGATGAACAATGAGGTTCCTTCCTCTCCTCCTTGTCTTTACTAAATTGAATCCAGCCTCCTCTATAAATATGAGTTCCTGGGGGATGGGACTTGCATCCAACTCCACAAGTCTCTGAAATGACAGTAAATACTGTAATTGCTGAATAGTAAAGTTCACTGGCAACATCAATGAGTCTCTGTTTCAAGAGTGTAATACTAGTACATTACTTACTTGTACATATTCGTACCGTTTATCCTTCAGTCTTTGGGAATTCCTTTCAAATGGGACTCCGTAGATTTGCTTCATCCGGAAATTGTGTTTCTTAAGGATGCGGGCTATGGTTGATAAACTCACTGATGTTATGAAAGATTTTCAATAATCTGTTGTTTGATTTCCCGCAGTCTTATGGCATTATTTTTAACCACCATTTGCACAGTGGCAGCCTCCTGTTGGACTGTAAATAGACACGTTCTATTTAGTCTTTCAGTTTGTACAAAAACAAAATAGCACACAGTGCAGTAAACACTACAGTAATACAGTATACAACATAAACATGTTACAAAGTAGTATAGCTCCCATTTTCTTCCATCCAGTAATACATGAAACATTTTATTTTTTATTTTTTTTATTTTCACCTTTATTTAACCAGGTAAGCCAGTTGAGAACAAGTTCTCATTTACAACTGCGACCTGGCCAAGATAAAGCAAAGCAGTGTGATAAAAACAACAACACAGAGTTACATATGGGGTAAAAAACATAAAGTCAAAAATACAACAGAAAATATATATACAGTGTGTGCAAATGTAGCAAGTTATGGAGGTAAGGCAATAAATAGGCTATAGTGCAAAATAATTACAATAGTATTAACACTGGAATGCTAGATGTGCAAGAGATTATGTGCAAATAGAGATACTGGGGTGCAAAAGAGCAAAATAAATAACAATATAGGGATGAGGTAGTTGGGTGGGCTAATTTCATTGACTTTGTTTCCCCTTACAGTATGTATTGGAATCTACAGTCTTTACTGTGCTTTATGTAGTGCTAGTGTCAAGTAGTAAAAGTAGTAGGGAGGTCTAATGTCTGCAGTACATACCTATTGTCATTTTGGAACGTCCTGATAATGGACGCTACGATGAAGCGGCTCAGAATGGGCTGCACTCTCTGCTCAGCCTCTCTCAAGGTCAAACCATGGTTGACCACATGGTCCACCACAGTCGCCCAAATTTCATCAGAGATTACTCTCCTTGTTCTTGGTCCACCTCCACCTCCACCTCCACCTCCAACCCCACCTCCACCTCCACCTCCACCTCCACCTCCACCTCCACCTCCACCTCCACCTCCACCTCCACCCCCACCTCCACCACCTCCACCCACCCCCTCCACCCCCACCTCCACCTCCACCCCCCACCTCCACCTCCACCTCTACCTCCACCCCAACCCCACCACCTCCACCCCACCCCCACCTCCACCCCACCCCACCCCCCCCCCTCACCCACCCCCCACCCCCACCCACCTACCTCCACCCCCACCCCACCTCACCTCCACCTCCACCCCCCACCCCCACCTCCACCTCCACCTCCACCTCTACCTCCACCTCTCCTTGCTAAGTTTGCTTCCATTGTTCTCCAAACACAGTACTCACCTGTGACATTTTTATCTATCCTAAAAGTCTGATTTAAAAGTGAAAATTTACACAATTAGTGTTTGCACATGTGAAGAGTGAAAGTGATCAATTGCTAATTGAGTTTAGCTTGTTGAACAGTGTTGCTTTTCATTTGCACACAAGATATTTTAGTTGTGAAGGTTGTGCCAAAGGTAGAGCGTTGTGTGTTGTAACGATCCCGGCAGTCTGAGTCGGGTCCTGTCTGGTGACCAGTGTTTTGGGTTCGTAGTCTCCTGTTTCCCGAGGGTTCGGGAACGCTCCGGGGAGCTCTCTGGTTTTCCGCACCTGCATCCCGTCAGCAATCTGCACACCTGGCCCTCATCATCACCCTTTTTAGGTTCTGGCCAAACCTCCAGTTCCTGCCGGATCGTTAGCCATGAACAGTAGGTGTTCTGTGTATCAGTTTAGAGTTTCTTGCGTGAGTTTTGTTGTTTTGTACTTTGTTGAGTTTTTGTGTCCTTACCTCCGTTTTTGTTCCACCTGCAGTCACACGTCCGGAACCTTCACCCCACCTCTGCCTGATGGTCGGGCGGCTGCCGAGCCATCACTGGACCTTGTGCTGCACCCCCAACTACTCATCCACGCCGCCCGCTCTGTCCCTGGATTATTCTGCACCTTTGGTTGTATCTAAATAAACCCTCACCTTCGTTCAACTCTCCTTGTCCTGGTCTGCTTCTGGGTTCTGGCTGAGGGAACTGTGACAGAACGATCCGGCCAAATATGAACCCAGCGGACCTGGACTCTGTTCCGCCATGCCATTACCCAGCAGGAGAAGATGTTGGGCCAGCATAGCATGGTACTACAGGAGATCGCGTTGTCAGTTCGAACCTTTCTACCGGCCTGACGGAGGTCCAGAACCAACGCCAGTGTCCGGTGGAGGACCCACTACCGGCTTTCACCCATCTCGCCTGCCGCTTCTGAAGTTGTGTCCCTCCGTGAGCCCGCAAGGTTCCGACGCCGGATAAGTATGAGGGGGAGCTGGGAAGATGCCGCCTTCCTTATGCAGTGTGGATTAGTGTTCGATCTACAGCCCTACTCTTATGCCACTGACAAGGCTAGGATAGCCTTTTTGATTGAGTTGCTGCGTGGTCGAGCGCTGAGTGGGCTTCAGCCGTTTGGGAACGACAGGATCCCTGCATGGCTTCATACCAGGGGTTCACGGCCGAGATGAGGAAGCTCTTCGACCATTCCGTCCGAGGGAGGGACGCAGCTAGGCGTCTGTTTTCTCTTCACCAAGAACTTCGCAGCGTGGCCGACTTCGTGATCGAGTTCAAGACGCTGGCTGTGGAGAGTGGATGGAACGAGGAGTCTTTGCAAGCGGCCTTTACCAGGGCCTGCCGGAGCAGCTCAAGGATGAGTTGATCTCCTATCCGGAGCCTAGTGACCTGGACAGCTTGGTAGCCTTGTCTATTCGGGGTGGATAATCGAGTCCGAGAGCGAAGGAGGGAGAAGCAATGGGGTCCGTCCAATCGATCAGCTTCTCAGTTCCCAGTCGGGTCGGGTGGTGGACCAGAACACGCCGATCATTCTCCACCACTAAGGATTAGTGGAGAGGACCTCTCTCTCGATTCTGAACCCATGCAAGTGGGGCGGCACGGGTTAACCAAGGAGGAGCGCCAACATAGACGTAAGACCAACTGCTGCCTCTACTGTGGTCGCCGGACAGTACATCTCCACTTGTTCCCGGCGGTCGTCAACTGCCCGGCTCGCTAAAGTTGGGAGGACTTTTAAGCGAGCCAGTTTCAACCTCTCAGTACCTCTGTCAGACCCCGCTTCCCGGCTACCCTTGTGAACAGGAATCAGAGCTTAGCGCTTAACGCTTTTATCGATTCAGGTGCCGACGGAAGCTTTCTTGATGCCGAGTTGGTGGAACAGCTGGGGCTTTCCAAGGAGCAATTGCCGGAAGCCATTGAAGCGACCACTCTGAACGGCAGTAGTCTGGCACGTATCACGATGAGGACTGAACCGGTTAAGATGCGGTTGTCGGGAATCATTCTGAGATGATTTCATTTTTCATTCTGCCATCTTCCCATGTTCCTCTGGTCCTTGGATACCCCTGGCTGAAGGAACACAATCCCACGTTCGATTGGGTGACGGGCAAGGTAACGAGTTGGAGCCTTGATTGTCATGCTAACTGTCTCAAGACTGCCTGCCCCCATTCGGTTCCCAGTCAGGTGATTGAGGCTAAACCCCCAGATTTGTCCCTGGTTCCCGAGACATATCACGATTTGGGGGAAGTTTTCAGTAAGCAGAAGGCTCTGTCACTTCCTCCCCACCGACCATATGATTGTGCCATCAACCTGGTTCCTGGAGCTGTCTACCCCAAGGGAAGGTTATACAGTATCTCCCGACCTGAACGTGAGGCGTTGGAGACCTACATCAAGGAGTCCCTAGCTGCTGGTCTCGTTCGTCCCTTCGTCATCACCCCTGGGGGCAGGATTCTTCTTTGTGGGAAAGAAGGATGGCTCTCTTCGACCCGTATTGATTATCGGGGGTTGAATGACATCACGGTCAAGAACAAGTATCCCCTGCCCTTGATGAGTTCTGCGCCTTCGACTCCTTACAGGGTGCTACGGTGTTCACCAAGCTAGACCTACGCAATGCGTATCACCTGGTCCGGATCAGAGAGGGGGACGAGTGGTTGACGGGTTTCAATACACCGATGGGTCACTTCGAGTATCAGGTGATGCCGTTTGGACTGACCAATGCTCCAGCGGTATTCCAGAGTATGGTGAACGACGTCCTGAGAGATATGATCGGTCTCTTCGTGTTTGTTTACCTGGACGACATTCTGATCTTTCTCGAAGGAACCTTCCGACCACGCCCAGCATGTCCGGCAGGTTCTGCAGCGATTGTTGGAGAATCGCCTGTTTCGTGAAGGCCGAGAAGTGCGAGTTTCACGCCCACACTACATCCTTTCTCGGGTACATCATCTCCAGGGGTGAGATTAGGATGGATCAGGAGAAGGTTAGAGCGGTTCTGGAATGGGCCCAGCCCGGTACGAGATTGCAACTCCAGAGATTTTTGGGGTTTGCGAATTTCTACCGCAGATTCATCCGGGATTACAGCCGTGTGGCCGCTCCATTAACTGCCTTGACTTCCAGTATCAGGACCTTCAAGTGGAATCCGGAGGCGGATCGAGCGTTTCTGGATTTGAAGAGGCGATTCACCAACGCACCGATTCTCTCTCAACCGGACACGCCCGTCAGTTCGTGCTGAAGTGGACGCGTCTGATGTGGGAGTTGGCGCCGATCCTGTCGCAGCGATGCTCCACGGACAGTAAACTCCATCCCTGCGCCTACTACTCTCTGCCGCTTCGCCTGCAGAGAGGAATTACGATGTGGGTAACCGGGAGCTTCGCGGTGAAACTTGCCTTGGAGGAGTGGCGCCACTGGTTGGAGGGGGGCGGAGCAACCGCTTATTGTCTGGACTGACCACAAGAATCTTGCTTACGTGCAATCGCTAAACGCCCCAACTCCCGTCCAGGCCAGGTGGGCGTTGTTTTCGGACGATTCAAGTTTGCCCTGACGCTCCGACCTGGATCTAAGAACGGCAAGGCGGACGCCTTGTCCCGGATGTTCTCCAAGACGGAGGAGAGTGGGTCCAAGACCGAGACTATTCTCCCCCGGAACTGCGTCGTGGGAGCAGTGATGTGGAAGATTGAGGAGGAGGTGCTGGCGGCCCTTCGGACTCAGCCCGGTCCCGTAACGGTCCACCCGGTCGGTTGTTTGTGCCTGAGTCGGTTCGTCCTGCTGTCCTCAAATGGTCCCACGCCAGCAAGATGGCTTGTCACCCTGGCGTGGCTCGGACAATGGCGTTTCTTCGCAGACGTTTTTGGTGGCCTGCCATGGCCGAGGATACTCGGGTTTTGTTGCTGCCTGTCCAGTGTGGCCAGAATAAGAGTACCAATCGGCCCAGCTCTGGACTACTTCACCCCCTTCCTATTCCCCGCGTCCATGGTCGCATCTGGCCCTGGACTTCGCCACGGGGTTGCCCGCTTCTGAGGGGAACACGGTCGTTCTGACTATCGTGGACAGATTCAGCAAGTTCGCCCACTTTGTGCCTATTGCCAAGCTTCCTCTGCCTCGGAGACGTCCGAGATCCTGGTTAGGAGGTTTTCAGGGTCCACGGTTTGCCCAGTGATATCGTTTCCGACCGCGGCCCTCAGTTTACCTCTGCTGTCTGGAAGTCCTTCTGTTTGGCCATTGAGCTACAGTCAGTCTCACATCTGGTTTTCACCCCCAATCCAATGGTCAGGCGGAGAGAGCCAACCAGAAGATGGAATCCACGCTACGCTGTCTGGTCTCTTCCAACCCCACCTCCTGGGCCTCTCAGTTGCCTTGGGTTGAGTATGCCCACAATACTCTCCCTACATCTGCCACTGGGATGTCTCCCCTTCCAGTGCCTGTATGGCTACCAACCTCCCTGTTCCCTTCTCAGGAGAGGGAGCTATCAGTGCCTTCTGTTCAGGCTCATATTCGCGTGCCACCGGACCTGGCATCGGGCCAGAAAGGCACTCCTAGAGGTTCGGATCGGTATCAGCTCCAGGCGATCGCCGCCGGATCCCCGCCTCCCACCTATACCATCGGAGATAGGGGTTTGGTTGGCCACACGGGATCTTCCGTTACGGACTGAGTCTAGGAAGTTGTTACCGAAGTTCATTGGGCCGTTTGTGGTGGAGAAGGTGATCAATCCGGTGGCAGTTCGACTCAAACTACCGAGGACGCTCAGAGTCCATCCCACCTTTCATGTCTCCTGCCTCAAGCCTGTCTTCCTCAGTCCTCTGTTGCCTCCTCCGCCTCCTCCTCCTCCTCCTCGGATGATCGGAGGTGGTCCTGCCACACGGTGCGTCGCATCATGGATTCCAGACGGCGGGGCCGGGGTTTCCAGTATCTCGTGGACTGGGAGGGGTATGGTCCTGAAGAGAGGAGTTGGATCTCCGCGGCGACAGGTCCTAGATGCTGACCTCATCAGGGATTTCACCGCCTCCATCCTGGCGCTCCGGGAGGTCCGCCCGGGGCGTCTGGCCGGAGGGGGGTACTGTAACGATCCCGGCAGTCTGAGTCGGGTCCTGTCTGGTGACCAGTGTTTTGGGTTCGTAGTCTCCTGTTTCCCGAGGGTTCGGGAACGCTCCGGGGAGCTCTCTGGTTTTCCGCACCTGCATCCCGGTCAGCAATCTGCACACCTGGCCCTCATCATCACCCTTTTTAGGTTCTGGCCAAACCTCCAGTTCCTGCCGGATCGTTAGCCATGAACAGTAGGTGTTCTGTGTATCAGTTTAGAGTTTCTTGCGTGAGTTTTGTTGTTTTGTACTTTGTTGAGTTTTTGTGTCCTTACCTCCGTTTTTGTTCCACCTGCAGTCACACGTCCGGAACCTTCACCCCACCTCTGCCTGATGGTCGGCGGCTGCCGAGCCATCACTGGCCCTTGTCCTGCTCCCCCAACTACTCATCACGCCCGCCCGCTCTGTCCCTGGATTATTCTGCACCTTTGGTTGTATCTAAATAAACCCTCACCTTCGTTCAACTCTCCTTGTCCTGGTCTGCTTCTGGGTTCTGGCTGAGGGAACTGTGACATGTGTTGTGTTTTGCCAAATGTTTGTTGTAGAATTGCAATCTGAGTGTAAAGCAAAACATGTGCCAGTAGTATTGCAGATTTGGTGTCTGGTTCTGTTAAATTAGTTACAGGTTTGGGTCAGATTTGGTGTATGGTTCTGCTAAATGAGTTACAGGTTTGGGTCAGATTTGGTGTCTGGTTCTGCTAAATGAGTTACAGGTTTGGGTCAGATTTGGTGTATGGTTCTGCTAAATGAGTTACAGGTTTGGGTCAGATTTGGTGTCTGGTTCTGCTAAATGAGTTACAGGTTTGGGTCAGATTTGGTGTCTGGTTCTGCTAAATGAGTTACAGGTTTGGGTCAGATTTGGTGTCTGGTTCTGCTAAATGAGTTACAGGTTTGGGTCAGATTTGGTGTCTGGTTCTGCTAAATGAGTTACAGGTTTGGGTCAGATTTGGTGTCTGGTTCTGCTAAATGAGTTACAGGTTTGGGTCAGATTTGGTGTCTGGTTCTGCTAAATGAGTTACAGGTTTGGGTCAGATTTGGTGTCTGGTTCTGCTAAATTAGTTACAGGTTTGAGTCAGATTTGGTGTCTGGTTCTGCTAAATGAGTTACAGGTTTGGGTCAGATTTGGTGTCTGGTTCTGCTAAATGAGTTACAGGTTTGGGTCAGATTTGGTGTCTGGTTCTGCTAAATTAGTTACAGGTTTGGGTTAGATTTGGTGTATGGTTCTGCTAAATGAGTTAAAGGTTTGGGTCAGATTTGGTGTCTGGTTCTGCTAAATGAGTTACAGGTTTGGGTCA
>NC_059227.1:6929814-7007314 GCF_020615455.1 Coregonus clupeaformis | reverse complement strand
ACACACGCACAACCACAAACACACACACACACACACACACACACACACACACACACACACTTCTGTGTTCTTCCACACAGAAGGAGGACCCTCTCAGAATCCTCTTTAATCTGTCTCGTAGGAGGAGATCTCATGGGATTGTCTCGGCTCAACTGGAGTTACTTTAGAGTCAGAACTAGGGCCTGGAGTTGTTCCTGACTACGTGACATGACCAGTAAAAACTCTGTGTCCTAGCTTATAGGAAGAGGCTATAGCCTAACCAGGTTATTCCTCATCAGGTGAGCTGACCCAAAAACACTATAGTCATATATAAATCCATCAGAACCATTCGTAATAGAAGCCTAAGCAATGTTGTGACAATACTTGTCAAATTAAGATCCTACGTACAGTGCCTTCGGAAAGTATTCAGACCCCTTGACTTTTTCCACATTTTGTTACGTTACAGCCTTATTCTGAAATTGATTAAATCGTTTTTTTTCCCCTCATCATTTTTTTTATTGAATCCATTTTAGAATAAGGCTGTAACGTAACAAAATGTTGAAAAAGTCAATGGGTCCGAATACTTTCCAAATGCACTGTATAGTGAATTTCAAAGGCTTTTATTAAGGGCTGATTCACACAGTCCCCTCTGAACAGTTGATGTTGAGATGTGTCTGTGACTTGAACTCTGTGAAGCATTTATCTGGGCTGCAATTTCTGAGGCTGGTAACTCTAATGAACTTATCCGCCATTCCTGTGGTGGTCCTCATGAGAGCCAGTTTCATCATAGCGCTTGATGGTTTTTGCGACTGCACTTGAAGAAACTTTCAAAGGTCTTGAAATGTTCTGTATTGACTGACCTTCATGTCTTAAAGTAATGATGGACTGTCGTTTCTCTTTGCTTATTTGAGCTGTTCTTGCCATAATATGGACTTGGTCTTTTACCAAAAAGGGCTATCTTCTGTATACCACCCCTACCCTGTCACAACACAACTGATTGGCTCAAACGCATTAAGAAGGAAATACATTCCACAAATTAACTTTTAAGAAGGCACACCTGTTAATTGAAATGCATTCCAGGTGACTACCTCATGAAGCTGGTTGAGAGAATGCCAAGTGTGTGCAAAGCTGTCATCAAGGCAAAGGGTGGCTATTTGAAGAATCTCAAATATAAAATACATTTTGATTTGTTTAACAAAGTTTTGACTTATGCACTATTATTTTACAATGTACATTTTTTTTACAATAAAAGAAAACCCCTTGAATGAGTAAGTGTGTCCAAACTTTTGACCGGTAGCATAAGTATTCAGACCCTTATGAGACTCGAAATGGCGCTCAGGTGCATCCTGTTTCCATTGATCATCCTTGAGATGTTTCTACAACTTAATTGGAGTCCACCTGTGGTAAATTCAATTGATTGGACATGATTTGGAAAGGCACACACCTGTCTATATAGGGTCCCACAGTTGATAGTGCATGTCAGAGCAACAACCAAGCGAAGGAATTGTCCGTAGAGCTCCGAGACAGGATTTTGTCGAGGCACAGATCTGGGGAAGGGTACCAAAACATTTCTGCAGCATTGAAGGTCCCCAAGAACAGTGGCCTCCATCATTCTTAAAAGGAAGACATTTGGAACCACCGAGACTCTTCCTAGAGCTGGCTGCCCGGCCAAACTGAACAATCGGAGGAGAAGGGCCTTGGTCAGGGAGGTGACCAAGAACCCGATGGTCACTCTGACAGAGCTCCAGAGTTCCTCTGTGGATATGGAAGAACCTTCCAGAAGGACAACCATCTCTGCAGCACTCCACCAATCAGGTCTTAATGGTAGAGTGGTCAGACAGAAGCCACTCCTTACTAAAAGGCACATGACAGCCCGTTTGGAGTTTGCCAAAAGGCCGTTAAAGGAATCTCATACCATGAGAAACAACATTCTCTGGTCTGATGAAACCAAGATTGAACTGTTTTGCCTGAATGCCAAGCGTCACGTCTGGAGGAAACCAGGCACTGCTCATCACCTGGCCAATACCATCGGTACTGTGAAGCATGGTGGTGGCAGCATCATGCTGTGGGGATGTTTTTCAGTGGCAGGGACTGGGAGACTAGTCAGGATTGAAGGAAAGATTAATGGAGCAAAGTACAGAGAGATCCTTGATAAAAACCTGCTCCAGCGCCCTCAGGACCTCAGACTGGGGCGAAGGTTCATCTTCCAACAGGACAACGACCCTAAGCACACAGCCAAGACAACGCAGGAGTGGTTTTGGGACAGGTTTCTGAATGTCCTTGAGTGGCCCAGCCAGAGCCCGGACGCTGTTTTTCATCGTTTGGGCTAGGCCCCTTAGTTTCAGTGCAGGGAAATCTTAATGCTTAGCATACATTAATATTCTAGACGATTCTGTGCTTCCAACTTTGTGGCAACTGTTTGGGAAGGCCCTTTCCTGTTTCAGCATGACAATGCCCCCATGCACAAAGCGAGGTCCATACAGAAGTGGTGTTTCGAGATCGGTGTGGAAGAACTTGACTGGCCTGTACAGAGCCCTGACCTCAACCCCATCGAACACCTTTGGTATGAATTGGAACGCCGACTGCGAGCCATACCTAATCGCCCAACATCAGTGCCTTACCTCACTAATGCTCTTGTGGCTGAATGGAAGCAAGTCCCCGCAGCAATGTTCCAACATCTAGTGGAAAGCCTTCCCAGAAGAGTGGAGGCTGTTATAGCAGCAAAGGGGGGACCAACTCCATATTAGTGCCCATGATTTTGGAATGAGAATTTCGACAAGCAGGTGTCCACATACTTTTGGTCATGTATTGTAGTTAGTTATCCATCAATGATGGGTGATGTCTGAAAAGCAGCATCTGACAGTGATGAATGGAGAGGGATGTGTTTTGAAATCTGCTCCCCAGTCACAGTAGTGGAAATCAGATGGCACCCTGTTTTTAGCTTTTTCCCATTCATCTTTTCTCACAAAATATATATATATAATGCAAGAAAAAAATTACCTATTCTTTTTTTGTAAACAGTTTTAAAATAGATGAATAATATGGGCCTAAATAGGTAAAGAAATATTCCTGATTTATATATTAAATGTAGCCTATTCGACAGTGTCAAGCATGATATCAGAATAGGATCTTGGATATCCTGTTCCGTCTTGGGTGGCGATGTGTTGCCCGCACGTGCTTGACACAGGTGATGCTATGGGTGTTTGGAATTGTAGTCAGCTATTGAGGTGAAGAGGAGTGTGGCTGTCAAGCTGCCTGGCGGCTCATTGCTGGGCTACATTACATGCTTCAGTCAACACCTCATTGGATAGAGCAGCTTATTGTATTTTCCCCACAGCACAATATAGGTTGAATCTTGTTCATTCACTTGCGTCAGAAAGAGTGAAACAAATATATTCAAACACACACAACTGGAACTGGATGTTCTGGAAAGTTTTAAGGGATTTTTTGTAAAATATTTACGTCAGTCTCCACATAGTTTGATGGGATATACAGCACTGGATAAAACGGCAGTGAGAGTTCTACTTATTGAGGAAGGCCCTCACTAGCCTGGCTGTGTATTTCTCTTTTACTGCCTGCCACCCGTTACGGTCTAGTTACATAAGCTCAACACTCAACGCCAGCCAGCAGTAAGCTAGACTGTGTTATGCTATGTAGAGATTCAGCAATGAGCCAGCTAATGTGTATGTCGGTGTGTAGCCTAGATTTATGCAAATAGGGTGTTGCCATGGGGTGTTACTGTGGTGAGACAGAGATGACTGGTGGGTTCTAGAAGGCCATGCGTTCTGGAAGAAGCTAGACCAGAGTCAGGTTAAAATACGTAGACCGTAGTACCATGCTGTGGTGGATACTGGCTGACCATTGTGTGATTCTTATTTAACCCAAAGGACGTCCCACCCGGTTGACTACTTAAAAATGGTGAAAGTCCTCAATGGCGCTGCCCATGCTAAAACGGGCTTTTAGGCACTAGAGTTCTCTATCTATCTCTATGGGTAAAATACATAGACCATAGTGTTATGCGGTGGTGGGTTGGCCTAATGGTTGGTTGAGGTGGGCCAAGTCCATTTTATTTCCATTTGACAAGGAGAGGAGACTTGGTCGCTGGTCCAAGGACGGCCGGCACTAGATGATGGAGATAATTGTGTTTTATAGATCTCTCTAACCACAAATGCAAACCCAGAAATATTCCTAACCTAAAATAACAGGCTTGGTAAATACCTCACCTATTTGCTCATCAATTCTGACCATATTGCCACTTCCCTTACACAAGAAAAACTGCATGAAAAAATCATGTGAAAAAAATAAATCACATTTGAAAATGTTCACATGAATCAGACACGTGTGAAGTTTCACGTTAATTTGTCACGTGTTTTCCCCTAATTTTATTTACCACTACTTCCAGCTACATCTGGGCTCCCATTCAGGGACCGACCTGGACTGCCCCTGCTTAGCTTCAGAGGCAAACAAGCAGTGGGATGCAAGGTGCTATGTTGCTGGAATGAATGTGCCAAAACTTGCAACTGAAAAAAAGGCAGCGACAGCATAGACCATTGTAACATAACTAAAGATAGGTTAAATTGCAGGAAAGAGGGAGGAATTTTATTTAATCACGTTATCATTTTTTAAAAATCCACTTAATTTTTTTTTTTTTGGGGGGCATCCATTTACAATTAATTTGTTCTCGCATTTCAAATGTATTTTGTTTTTCTATCAATACTTTTGGGTTTATGTTTTCCTTTCAATATCATTATTTTTGTTTTCAATACTGAGAATCTTGTTCTCGACTTCAGAAGTTTTGCTTGATATTAATGGCACAAAGGTAGTACCTCACTAGAGGATTGCACCATATAATAACACTATTACTCTATTAAAGGCATAACTATGTATTTTAATTAAGTGGCAATCCTTAATTGAAACATTAACAAAGTGTACTCCCCGCCACAGTTTCAGTAAAAAGCTGAGGGATGGGGCTGGAGAAATGCAACCACTCAAAAATCCATAGACTTTCAATGCAAGGACTGACCATCCATGATATCAAATTATAGTTTTAACCATGTTTTGAGGCTATACAGTGGTTGTTTACATTTACTTTGTTTACAAACATTGGAGTAAAACAAGCTTATATTTTGGGTTCTGATGGGGTACGACAGTTGAACTCACGAGGCAAAATACTTTATATTCTTCAAGAATCAATGGGTACATATCATTAATGTATAAGTCCAAAAATGGATGTAGCAACTAAGGATTGCCCCTTTAACCTGCCCGAATCTATTTTATTCTGTCCACTGTTCCGCTTGTTTGTGATGTTGAGGTCCTCTGTAGCTCAATTGGTAGAGCATGGCGCTTGTAACACCAGGGTAGTGGGTTCGATCCCTGTGACCACCCATATGTAAAAATGTATGCGCACATGACTGTAAGTCGCTTTGGATAAAAGCGTCTGCTAAATGGCATATTATTATTATTATGTTCTGATGTAATCAGCGGAGGCTGGTGGGAGGAGCTATAGGAGGACAGCCTTATTTTCATGGCTGGAATGGAATCAATGGAACGGTATCAAACACATCAAACACATGGAAACTGTTCCATTTATTCCATTCCAGCCATTACTATGAGCCCGTCCTCCCATAGTCCTCACACCAGCCTCCACTGATTATATTAGAACATCACAGTCATCATAAACAAGTTATTAAAGTCAATCAATCAAAACAATCACACACCTTGGTGAACTAATTTCTCGTCAGGATTTTAAACTGCCCTAGTGGCACCAGGGAATCCAAATGTAATGAACTTTTGTAAGTGATTCCATAAATGTGGAGCGTTAAAACTAAAGGAGGATTTACCTAAATTGGTGGAGACCAGAGGGACCTCAAGAGTTGACCAATCCTGTGATGGGGTTTGGTATCTCATTCTCTTAGTCGTTAGCAGCAAAGCCAGGTCAGTTGGAAGCTTGTAGCTTGTGTAGTAGAGCTTTGGAAACAGAATGGGAGTAATGAAGTGACCTACGGGACTTTAATGAGGACCAGCCAACGTTTTGATACATTTACATTTACATTAACATTTACATCATTTAGCAGACGCTCTTATCCAGAGCGACTTACAAATTGGTGCATTCAACTTATGATAGCCAGTGGGACAACTGGCTTTTTTTTTATGGGGGGGGGTAGAAGGATTACTTTATACTATTCCAGGTATTCCTTAAAGAGGTAAGGTTTCAAGTGTCTCCGGAAGGTGGTCAGTGACACAGGATGCAGTGATGAGTATTCAAACGGGCACCTGTGAGAGAAAGCGATGGGAGCTAATGGTAGACAACATCCACAGGTTTAAGAGTAGTAGCTGCTGCAATCTGGGAAATGGTGTCTCCATAGTCAAGAACTGGCAGGAATGTTGACTGTACAATCTGCTTCCTGCTGTTTAGAGAGAGGCAAGATCTAGAAGCCCACTTTAAATCTAAGCTTTTTAACTAACTCATCTGTATGTTTTTTAACCCTTTGTCAACCCAAAAGCCCAGATATTTATAGGTGGGAACCTGATCGATGGGAGAACCATCCAATGATTAAATATGTAGTCCATCTGAATTGTTTTTGTGAGAATTAGAGAACAACATGTATTTAGTCTTGCCCAAATTAATCTGAATCATAACACTTAACGTCTAGTGTCAAAGGTAATCTGTGTCTCTGAACCAAATGACCACAGGGACCTGCAGTATCAGAAGATCATGACCTATGAGACACACACACACACACACACACATACACACATACACACACACATACACCCACACACACACACACACACACATACACACATACACACACACACACACACATACACACACACACACACACACACACACACATACACACACACACACACACACACACACACACACACACGGTCTGACAAGTGACGAAACATTTACAGAAGAACCATAAATTCCTACATCTACATATCTGTTGTGACTGGTCAGCTCAGCTGTTTATACTGACAGCCATTGCATGGTAAATGAAAAGGTCAGTTGTTGGTTGTTGGTGTATAGCCTAGTACTGTAGCTTGTTAAGGTCTATTGACTAGTGATTAAGTGTCTGTTAAAGTGTCTTGTGTCAGGTTATCGACCCGTCTGTCTGTCTCTGTCTGTCTGAACACCCTACAGAGGGTATTTTATTTATAGACTTGCTTGTCTTGTTGGTCTCACACGTCTCGGCTGACTGTGTGTGTGTGTGTGTGTGTGTGTGTGTGTGTGTGTGTGTGTGTGTGTGTGTGTGTGTGTGTGTGTGTGTGTGTGTGTGTGTGTGTGTGTATCTAACACCATGGTTTCCAGATCATCCGTGTTATGCCCTCCCCCTGTTATCTTGTGATTAGATCAGGGGGAGAATGACTGGCAACCCTCAGGGATTCATCTCTTTATATCAAAGCTGGGGACTTATTTCTGTAGTTTGACCTAATTATCCTCTTCTAGGGTTGAAACTATTGCCTGACGACTCAGACTGAATTCTTCCGCTGCTCTGTGTCCGCTACGTAGTTCAGTCTGGGACTGCCATCATTGAAGTCGTTTGTGGTGACTTCAAAATGAGCTGTGTTGTACAAAACAAAGTCAGCAGCGATTGGATCATCTCTAACCAATCAGAATATCAAAGCCAAGGACGAATTTTCAAAACGCCGCTTTACCCACGTGTGTTCTGTCTCTGGCCCAACCCGTCGGTTTCTGGGACCAATCAGAACGGTTAGAATGTGTTTGCGTTCTAGAAATTGTCAAGGAGGTGCTCAGATCCAGACTCATTGTGGAGAAGAAACGAATATCCGTGGGCGTGGCGTAGCGCTTGGCCGGAGCAAGGAGTCTGGGTAGCCAGGCAATTGAAACTATGGAGACGGGTGACGTGTGTAACGGTCGCTACAGTAAAGGACTGTAGGTCAACACCAATTTCTTAGTTGTTTTTCTTCTAATGTGAATTCCCTCTCACTCCCTTGAGCTTACACTATGTAGACTACAGTACCTAGTCTAGTTTAGTACCTGGTCTAGTTCAGTACCTGGTCTAGTTCAGTACCTGGTCTAGTACAGTACCTGGTCTAGTTCAGTACCTGGTCTAGTTCAGTACCTGGTCTAGTTCAGTACCTGGTCTAGTTCAGTAGCTGGTCTAGTTCAGTACCTGGTCTAGTTCAGTAGCTGGTCTAGTTCAGTAGCTGGTCTAGTTCAGTACCTGGTCTAGTTCAGTACCTGGTCTAGTACAGTACCTGTTCAGTACCTTTAGTTTCAGTCTCAGTACTGGTCTAGTTCAGTAGCTGGTCTAGTTTAGTACCAGGTCTAGTTCAGTACCTGGTCTAGTTCAGTAGCTGGTCTAGTTCAGTAGCTGGTCTAGTTCAGTAGCTGGTCTAGTTTGCTGTGTCTGTTTCCACCAAAACAAAGTGAGCGGTGTGAATGACAGCGGTGATAAGACTGTTGGTCTATACACCTGGGACACTTTCCTCTCACTGATTGTAGGATACAGGGTCAACAACACACTGAGCTTTTGGTCCATCAGAAGTTTAGCTAGTAGACCACAACTCAAACACACTGACGTCTCTATCTGTGACTGCCACTGTGTACATAGTGGAGTAGGTCCAAGGTCCCCCAGTGCCAGTCATTAGTAGTACTGTGTAAGACCAGTCAATGATTAGCCTGCAAAGAGGAAAGACAAGAACATCCTGACCTGGTAAATGTGTAAAAGTGACAGAGTTTGTTGAAACACTAGCCTGGGTACGAGTCTGTTTGTGCTAAAATTCCACTCTTTGTACTCTGTCATGTGCCAAACATTGGCATGACATGGAGTGGCAAGGAGTGGAATGATAGCACAAACAGATCTGGGACCAGGCTATTGAAACACTGAAATCCAGGAAGGAATAATGTTGTTTTGACCCACTGGGCATGTGCAGAGGATACGAGCTCACCTAAACAGTGTCAGACACGTTCCCCTCTCCCAGTGTTTGGTTTAAGACGGCTTTAGGATCACTTTAACTTACAGTAAGTGATTAGTCTAGCTAGCTAACTCTGAGGACACACACTCTCCCCAGAGGAGGCGAGTTTCTCTCCCTATCACGCTGTGAGTGAGTGTGTGTGAGTGTGTGTGTGTGTGAGAGTGTGTGTTTGAGTGTATGTGTGTGTACGTCCTCTCTTTCAGCTCTCTCTCTGTGCCAGGTCTTGTCAGAGTGGGTTAGCTCGTCGCTAGCTGATGAGCCAGCCATGCCAGTCATGTCTTTGATGGCAGGCCAGAGCCTGTAATTACCTGCCTGGGTTGCCAGTTATGAGACGGCATCGCCAGGTTCTGTCTACTGCTCGTTAATGAAGCCTGGCCGTGTGTGTGTTTGTGTGTCCTCTCAGAGCCCTCGTGCAGAGCAAAGCATGCTGGGAGATTTGGCTTCTTGAGAACGTTCCGGAGCGTTCTACTGCTCTGTCACATGACATGAGAATGTTCCAGAACATGTCACTGTTGTTGCTACGCCGACAGGCAGCAGGTACAGATGATGTTCAGACAGTCTTTCAGAAATATCCTGGAACCAAACCCCCCATGCAGCTCACCTATGAGATGCCAAAAGATTGTAAAGGTTGTCAACAGTGCCCTCTCTCGCCATCTCTCTCTTCAGTGTTTCCCCTATATTAATTTAGCAGTGCCACTCCCAAAAATATTCTTAAAAATAATAACAATCATTTTGAAAATAATTTTGGGGATGGTCAATCGTTTCTCTAAACTTTAGCCCTGTGGCAAAATGTGTAGAATTGCAGGAAATTAGCTTTAAAACAGCACAATTGAGACTCTACGGCCAAGAGGGGGGCCTCTAAAACTGTTGGTTGGAGACAGCGCCATTGCCCACCCCCTGCTGAAAAAAATACTGTCTCAAACAGTACACATATTTACTCTCTCTCTCCATGACATTCTCTCTCAGACTTGGTTTCTCTTTCTTCTCAGACTGTTTTTTCAACAGTGAAACAGCATTTTTATTTTCCGGTTTGCTTGAGTTTGCTTGACTTGACCTTCTTAACTGCACTTCTTTCACTAAAGCGGTCCAGTGTTTTCTTTCCTTTGTCCAACCAGAGTTGTTCTCTATCCCTCTAATGAAGAACTCATTGTCTGACAGAACGGATCCCCTATTCCCTATATAGTGCACTACTTTTGATCCGAACCCTGTGGGCTGGGTGCCATAATAGGGTACCATTTGGGATACACCCTCACTGTAGTTTGTCCTCTTTCTTCCACATCTTGCAGTAATTGACCCAACCTTGAACACACACAGACACACGTGCTGAGCACACACACACACACACACACACACACACACACACACACACACACACACATAGACACACAGTCGCAAATGGGCTAAAAAAGAATCCCGCTCACACATTCAGACTTCCACACACTCACTCACACATGTTCAGCATGCACTCTCCACACCCCTCTCACCATTGAATATCCACTCCACTCCTCGCTCAGTGGGTTGAAACACTCCATTGCAGCTGTGAATAATATAGAATGAATAAGATGAAAGCTGGATAAACATAAGGCATAAAGCTTAGCTCTCTCTCTGCCCTGCAGGCTGTTAAACAGTGCGGAGATCTTCGTTTTACACATAAAGGAACTCCTGCCCTCCTGAGACACCAGGTCCAGGCCCAGCCTGGAGAAGTGGGTATAATTGCATTTTTCTAAGAATTTCCCAAAAGGCCCGCCCGGCGAAGGAAAGGCGCCCTGTGTGAAGAATTATATGAGAAACAGTGACATACACTGTGAATGACCTAAAATGATAAATCCCATATTGGTCTTTCACAGTCAGGCCAACCCAAGTTGTACTATGCTGTAAGCTAATAGTAGTCCTACTATTGAAACAGGTAAATGAGGCTGTCAACTGAGTCATAAATTCACAGGTTTCAGATTGTTCCAGTTTTTTCAGGTTTTTCGCTTTCAAAGTCTTATTGATTCAAATAATCATGATATAATTCTGCCAAGTAGGCATACCTTGTAGCTAGTTAACATTTAATTGAGAAGGTTTTGGAGAAAGCCTTCAAGTCTACCAGAAGACGGTTAGGCCTATCATTAGCATCGCTATATCTGTCCTGAACCCCCTAGTCTAGCCCCAGCCCCCTCTACTCCTGAAGAGCCTGTCCTGAACCCCCTAGTCTAGCCCCAGCCCCCTCTACTCCTGAAGGAGGAATAGAGGGAGAGACGAGGGGGAAAGATGGAGGGGGATATATTGGAGAGAGGGAGAGACGAGGGGGAAAGATGGAGGGGGAGATGTTGGAGAGAGGGAGAGACGAGGGGGAAAGATGGAGGGGGAGATGTTGGAGAGAGGGAGAGACGAGGGGGAAAGATGGAGGGGGAGATGTTGGAGAGAGGGAGAGACGAGGGGGAAAGATGGAGGGGGAGATGTTGGAGAGAAGGAGAGACTAGGGGGAAAGATGGAGGGGGAGATGTTGGAGAGAGGGAGAGACTAGGGGGAAAGATGGAGGGGGAGATGTAGAGAGGGGGAAAGATGGAGGGGGAGATGTTGGAGAGAGGGTGAGGCGAGGGGGAAAGATGGAGGGGGAGATGTTGGAGAGAGGGGGAAAGATGGAGGGGGAGATGTTGGAGAGAGGGTGAGGCGAGGGGGAAAGATGGAGGGGGAGATGTTGGAGAGAGGGAGAGACTAGGGGGAAAGATGGAGGGGGAGATGTTGGAAAGAGGGAGAGACTAGGTGGAAAGATGGAGGGGGTGATGTTGGAGAGAGGGAGAGTCTAGGGGGAAAGATGGAGGGGGAGATGTTGGAGAGAGGGAGAGATTAGGGGGAAAGATGGAGGGGGAGATGTTGGAGAGAGGGAGAGGGGGAAAGATGGAGGGGGAGATGTTGGAGAGAGGGAGAGACTAGCGGGAAAGATGGAGGGGGAGATGGTTAGAAAGAGGAAAGGGAGTCGGAGAAGGGAGTCGGAGAAGGGAGACAGGAAAGGAGGCAGGAGGGAGAGATGGAGGGAGAGATGGAGGGAGGGATGGAGTGAGGGAGAAGCCGCAGAAGTGGGTCATGGTGTTGTGATGCGATGGGAAGCGACACACGAGAAAAAAACAGACTCACGAACGCCTCTGTCTGTGTCACGCTGCCTGCACACACACATACACACACAGTGAGACCTTAGCTCACTTCACTGCACAAACGCACATAGGGGTAAAAATGGCATTCAAGACTTACAAAGCTTTTTGCATTAGTAATAACCTGAGACCTTCTAGATGCTAGTTTTGAATAAAGGTAGTAGTTATAGAGTTGAAGGGCCAGGCAGGCGTATTTGGGTAATTCTTTATTTGGGCTTTTGCTATGCCATCCCTCTGTGATGCACTGTGTGTGTGTGTGTGTGTGTGTGTGTGTGTGTGTGTGTGTGTGTGTGTGTGTGTGTGTGTGTGTGTGTGTGTGTGTGTGTGTGTGTCACCACTGTCTGACTAGGCCTATACCTTTTTACATTTTAGTCATTTAGCAGACGCTCTTATCCAGAGCGACGTACAGGAGCAATTAGGGTTAAGTGCCTTGCTTAAGGGCACATCGACAGATTTTTCACCTAGTCGGCTCGGGGATTAGAACCAGCGACCTTATTTGTGTTCTACTTTCTAGGGTATGTTATGATGTTATAAGTGTTCTCTCTGCCTTTGGCCTGCTATGTTCTGATGCTGAAGTCATCTCTATGACTATGACATGCAATGTGATCCCAGTTGGCTTTAGCCCCTCCACACCAAAGGTCCTAATGACTGACAGAGAGAGAGAGAGAGAGAGAGAGAGAGAGAGAGAGAGATGGTGTGATGTCCTCAGAATCTTCAGAATCCTCTAGCTTTGGGATTTGCTCTTTCTCTTAGCAGTGAGTTCAGTTGGCTGCTTCTTTGCCTGGGATCTTCCTAGGCTTAGAAGGCCTCAGTACCATTTCTCTGGTCTGATCGTTTCTATTGTCTGTGAATACAGACCTCTGTGGCCTTGGTTAGCTCATAATATGGTCATTTAGCAGACACTTCTATCCAAAGCCATTTGCAGTGCTGCAGAGCAGAACAAAACAGAACAGAGCAGAGCCGAACAGAACAGAGCAGAACAGAGCAGAACAGAACAGAGCAGATTAGGCCAGATTAGAGGCCAGGTCACAAGGGACATAAAGAGGATTAAACCAGCTGGACATTACAAGACGGAAGCTCTGCTAGCTCGCTGCCACTTTATCCATCACACCAACCAACACCAACAACTCTGTACCAAGCCTGAAAGGCCAAGGAGCTAAACTGTTAGCTAACCCTGCCTTGACATTACAGTAGTTAGACTACTACTAATGAAAACCGTTAGCTAACCCTGCCTTGACATTACAGTAGTTAGACTACTACTAATGAAAACTGTTAGCTAACCCTGCCTTGACATTACAGTAGTTAGACTACTACTAATGAAAACCGTTAGCTAACCATGCCTTGACATTACAGTAGTTAGACTACTACTAATGAAAACCGTTAGCTAACCCTGCCTTGACATTACAGTAGTTAGACTACTACTAATGAAAACCGTTAGCTAACCCTGCCTTGACATTACAGTAGTTAGACTACTACTAATGAAAACCGTTAGCTAACCCTGCCTTGACATTACAGTAGTTAGACTACTACTAATGAAAACCGTTAGCTAACCCTGCCTTGACATTACAGTAGTTAGACTACTACTAATGAAAACCGTTAGCTAACCCTGCCTTGACATTACAGTAGTTAGACTATTACTAATGAAAAGTAAAGAAGCTGGACACACTCATTCATTACTGATCTATAGGAAATGTCTACCAACTCTTAAGATGCTAGCGTGACCTTAAACCAACCCCTCCTTCAAGGGATAGGTAGGTACAGAGAGAGCAATATCGTTGTTCTGGCCCAGCGCTGTTGTAGGGCCTACTTCTACTCTAATGATTATTCTGCAGAATAACACCACTTGGTAGTGGGGGTTGGAACGGCTGGCTGTGTGATGGGAGCTGGTTGGAGCAGCTAGCCTAATGAGTGAGATTAGATGACTGATCCCAGCATGTACCCTAATGGAGCCTACTGACGTACATAGTAGTGACTCAATCGTGTGTGTGTGTGTGCACGTGCGCGTGTGTGTGTGCGCGTGCCTATGCCAGAAAGAGAGATTGCTTTGGTAGCTCTCTCTTAACAGTAGTTGTGCTGTATCCTCGTCCCCCCTGCATGTATAATAACAGAATGTAACTGGAGCATGAGCACCTGGTGATTCTGAGACGTTGACAGAGCAGTTTAGCCTCAGATACGTCCACTTTCATCTGTTTTCTGTACATTTGTGTGAGGCATTGTAGAATACATATTGGAACGCCCACAGTGAACAACATCATACACACACACACACACACACACACACACACACACACACACACACACACACACACACACACACACACTCACCTAGATTCTGCTCACTGTTGCTGTCCCTAAAATGAACCTAAGCTGATTCAAGTAAAGTAGCAACATCATTTAGACAGGTGTTCTGTATCAACGTAGATGTAACACAGGATGAGGAACATAATTAAATTATTCAACTGTGATTTGTTTTGAAAAATACTTTATTTTAGCTGGGCTATAGGAAAACTACCAGCAGGCAACTGGAGCTAATCTCCTCCTCTTCTTCCTCGTTTAGACTCCTCCACTAACTACATCAGACACCTGGAGACGAAAATGAGGATATTGGAAGACGACAACAACAAGCTTTTAACGCAGGTGAGGACACACACACACACACACGCACACACACACACACACACACACACACACACACACACACACACACAGTACAGAGCCCTGGTGTGATGTCGCCCCCAAACCCCAATCGAGGGGAGGAGGGTGGGAGAGGGATCAGGGGGGGAGAGGGGAGGTGGAGGGTGGGAGTGGGATCAGGAGGGGAGAGGGGAGGAGGGTGGGAGGGGGAGAGGGAGGCTCTTCCAGTTCACCAGGAGTTCACCTGGTTTTGGGGGATGGGGAGAGAGGGGGAGGAACCAGTCTAAATGTCGCCTCACATCAACATGTCAGTTGCATCAGCTTCCCTATATCGAGACGACATGGAAAGACACACACACACACACACAAGACTCGAAATTGAGCTCAGGTGCATCCTGTTTCCATTGATCATCCTTTAGATGTCTCTACATCTTGATTGGAGTCTACCTGTGGTAAATTCAATTGATTGGACATGATTTGGAAAGGTACACACCTGTTTATATAACACACCTGTTTATATACGTTTATATGACAGTGCATGTCAGAGCAAAAACCAAGCCATGAGGTCGAAGGAATTGTCCGTAGAGATCAGAGACAGGATTGTCACGAGGCACAGATCTGGGGAAGGGTACCCAAACATTTTTGCAAACACAGTGGCCTCCATCATTCTTAAATAGAAGAAGTTTGGAACCACCAAGACTCTTCCTAGAGCTGGCTGCCCGGCCAAACTGAGCAATCGGAGGAGAAGGGCCTTGGTCAGGGAGGTGACCAAGAACCCGATGGTCACTCTGACAGAGCTCCAGAGTTCCTCTGTGGAGATGGGAGAACCTTCCAGAAGGACACCCATCTCTGTATCACTCCACCAATCAGGCCTTTATGGTAGAGTGGCCAGATGGAAGCCACTCCTCAGTAAAAGGCACATGACAGCCCGCTTGGAGTTTGCCAAAAGGCACTTAAAGGACTGTCAGACCATGAGAAACAAGATTCTCTGGTCTGATGAAACCAAGATTGAACTCTTTGGCCTGATTGCCAAGCGTCACGTCTGGAGGAAACCTGGCACCATCCCTGCGGTGAAGCATGGTGGTGGCAGTATCATGCTGTGGGGATGTTTTTCAGCGGCAGGGACTGGGAGACTAGTCAGGATCGAGGGAAAGATGAATGGAGCAAAGTACAGAGAGATACTTGATGAAAACCTGCTCCAGAGCGTTCAGGACCTCAGACTTGGGTGAAGGTTCACCTTCCAACAGGACAACAACCCTAAGCATACAGCCAAGACAACGCAGGAGTGGTTTCGGGGCATGTCTCTGAATGTCCTTGAGTGGCCCAGCCAGAGCCCGGACTTGAACCTGATCGAACATCTCTGGAGAGACCTGAAAATAGCTGTGCAGCGACACTCCCCATCCAACCTGACAGAGCTTGACAGGATCTGCAGAGAAGAATGTGAGAAACTCCCCAAATACAGGTGTGCCAAGCTTGTAGCGTCATACCCAAGAAGACTAGAGGCTGTAATCGCTGCCAAAGGTGCTTCAACAAAGTACTGAGTAAAGGGTCTGAATACTTATGTAAATGTGATCTTTCCATTTTTGTATTTCTTACAAATTTGCAAAAATGTGTACAAACCTGTCTTTGCTTCGTAATTATGAGGTATTGTGTGTAGGAAAAACCCAAATTTCATCCATTTTAGAATAAGGCTGTAACGTAACAAAATGTGTAAAAAGTCAAGGGGCCTGAATTAGGGCTGTGGTGGTCACAACATTTCGGCAGCCGGTGATTGTCAAGCAAATAATTGTCGGTCTCACGGTAATTGACCGTTAATTAACATAAACACATTTAGCATCTCCTGGCTTCCACACAGCCTATAACCCACTGATGCAGACCTTTGGAACATCTACATTTTAAAAAGTCTAATCAATCCATGTAATATAGCCTACACCTTCACAATAAATCCATTATTTATTTTAGACAGGTCTAAAGAAGCATGATATGAAGAAAATGTGATCTTATTTCAGAAGAACAGAATAGCATACTCTGAGTTGTACTTATGTTAGGTCCTGATCTGGCTATGCCAAATGGTTGTTGGGCTACACTAGTTCATTTAGCAGACAAGATTTGCTTAGAATTCCGTGGCATTATTTTATAGTATGAAGAATACATTTGAACAAAGCTGAATAAAATAGAAAGGATATTTTCTCCAAACGATCTGAGGGAGTGCGCACATGCGGCTATTCTGTGTTGAGCGGGTAACAAATAAATAGGTATTCCTACAGTTGAAGTCGGAAGTTTACATACACTTAGGTTGGAGTCATTAAAACTCGTTTTTCAACCACTCCACACATTTCTTGTTAACAAACTATAGTTTTGGCAAGTCGGTTAGGACATCTACTTTGTGCATGACACAAGTAATTTTTCCAAAAAATTGTTTACAGACCGATTATGTCACTTATAATTCATTGTATCACAATTCCAGTGGGTCAGAAGTTTACATACACTAAGTTGACTTTGCCTTTAAACAGCTTGGAAAATTCCAGAAAATGATGTCATGGCTTTAGAAGCTTCTGATAGGTTAATTTACATCATTTGAATCAATTGGAGGTGTACCTGTGGATGTATTTCAAGGCCTACCTTCAAACTCAGTGCCTCTTTGCTTGACATCATGGGAAAATCAAAATAAATCAGCCAAAACCTCAGAAATAAATGGTAGACCTCCACAGGTCTGGTTCAACATTGGGATCAATTTCCAAATGCCTGAAGGTACCACGTTCATCTGTACAAACAATAGTACGCAAGTATAAACACCATGGGACCACGCAGCCGTCACACCGCTCAGGAAGGAGATGCGTTCTGTCTCCTAGAGATGAACGTACTTTGGTGCGAAAAGTGCAAATCAATCCCAGAACAACAGCAAAGTATCTATATCCACAGTAAAACGAGTCCGATATCGACATAACCTGAAAGGCCGCTCAGCAAGGAAGAAGCCACTGCTCCAAAACGGCCATAAAAAAGCCAGAGTACGGTTTGCAACTGCACATGGGGACAAAGATCGTACTTTTTGGAGAAATGTCCTCTGGTCTGATGAAACAAAAATCAAACTGTTTGGCCATTTTGACCATCATTATGTTTGGAGGAAAAAGGGGAACGCTTGCAAGCCGAAGAACACCATCCCAACCATGAAGCACGGGGTGGCAGCATCATGCTGTGGGGGTGCTTTGCTGCAGGAGGAACTGGTGCACTTCACAAAATAGATGGCATCATGAGGAAGGAAAATAATGTGGATATATTGAAGCAACATCTCAAGACATCAGTCAGGAAGTTAAAGCTTGGTCTCAAATGGGTCTTCCAAATGGACAATGACCCCAAGTATACCTCCAAAGTTGTGGCAAAATGGCTTAAGGACAACAAAGTCAAGGTATTGGAGTGGCCATCACAACGCCCTGACCTCAATTCTATATAAAATTTGTGCAGAACTGAAAAAGCGTTTGCAAGCAATGAGGCCTACAAACATGACTCAGTTACACCAGCTCTGTCAGTAGGAATGGGCCAAAATTCACCCAACTTATTGTGGGAAGGTTGTGGAAGGCTACCCGAAACATTTGACCCAAGTTAAACAATTTAAAGGCAATGCTACCAAATACTAATTGAGTGTATGTAAACTTCTGAACCACTGGGTGTCACGGTTTACTATGCCAGAACCCAGAAGCAGACCAGGACAAGGTACGTTGAGAGAAAGGTGAGTGTTTATTTAGTAGATTCCGAGTGAGGCTGAATATTCCAGGGAACAGAGCGGGTGGCGTGGATGGATTGTTGAGGGTGCAGTGGTTGGTCCGGTACTGGCTCGGCAGCCGCCGACCATCAGGCAGAGGTTGGGTGAAGGTTCCGGGTGAGAGACTGCAGACAGAACAAAAACGGAGGTCAGTACACAGCAAGTCACAAAGTGCAAAACAACAAGACTAACACTAATGGCTCAGAGGCTGATACGCTGACAAACATACTGTTCATAGCTAACGATCCGGCAGGAACTGGATGTTAGGCCAGAGCCTAAGAAGGGTGATGATCAGGACCAGGTGTGCAGATTGCTGATGGGATGCAGGTGCGGAAAACAAGAGCGCTCCCGGAGCGTTCCCGAACCCTCGGGAAACTGGAGATTACGAACCGGAACACTAGTCACCAGACAGGACCCGACTCAGACAGCCGGGATCGTTACAGTACCCCCCTCCGACGAACGCCACCGGGCGGACTCCCGGAGCGCCAGGATGGAGGCGGTAGAAGTCACTGATGAGGTCCGCATCTAGGACCTGTCGCCGCGGAATCCAACTCCTCTCTTCAGGGCCATACCCCTCCCAGTCCACGAGATACTGGAAACCCCGGCCCCGCCGTCTGGAATCCATGATGCGACGCACCGTGTAGGCAGGACCACCTCCGATCATCCGAGGAGGAGGAGGAGGAGGCGGAGGAGGCAACAGAGGACTGAGGAAGACAGGCTTGAGGCAGGAGACATGAAAGGTGGGATGGACTCTGAGCGTCCTCGGTAGTTTGAGTCGAACTGCCACTGGATTGATCACCTTCTCCACCACAAACGGACCAATGAACTTCGGTAACAACTTCCTAGACTCAGTCCGTAACGGAAGATCCCGTGTGGCCAACCAAACCCTATCTCCGATGGTATAGGTGGGAGCGGGGATCCGGCGACGATCGCCTGGAGCTGATACCGGTCCGAAACTCTAAGGAGTGCCTTTCTGGCCCGATGCCAGGTCCGGTGGCAACGACTGAATATGGGCCTGAACAGAAGGCACTGAGAGCTCCTTCTCCTGAGAAGGAAACAGGGGAGGTTGGTAGCCATACAGGCACTGGAAGGGAGACATCCCAGTGGCAGATGTAGGAAGAGTATTGTGGGCATACTCAACCCAAGGCAACTGAGATACCCAGGAGGTGGGGTTGGAAGAGACCAGACAGCGTAGCGTGGATTCCATCTTCTGGTTGGCTCTCTCCGCCTGACCATTGGATTGGGGGTGAAAACCAGATGTGAGACTGACTGTAGCTCCAATGGCCAAACAGAAGGACTTCCAGACCGCAGAGGTAAACTGAGGGCCACGGTCGGAAACGATATCACTGGGCAACCCGTGGACCCTGAAAACCTCCCTAACCAGGATCTCGGACGTCTCCGAGGCAGAGGGAAGCTTGGCAATAGGCACAAAGTGGGCGAACTTGCTGAATCTGTCCACGATAGTCAGAACGACCGTGTTCCCCTCAGAAGCGGGCAACCCAGTGACGAAGTCCAGGGCCAGATGCGACCATGGTCGCCGGGGAATAGGAAGGGGGTGAAGTAGTCCAGAGCTGGGCCGATTGGTACTCTTATTCTGCGCACACACTGGACAGGCAGCAACAAAACCCCGAGTATCCTCGGCCATGGCAGGCCACCAAAAACGTCTGCGAAGAAACGCCATTGTCCGAGCCACGCCAGGGTGACAAGCCATCTTGCTGGCGTGGGACCATTCGAGGACAGCAGGACGAACCGACTCAGGCACAAACAACCGACCGGGTGGACCGTTACCGGGACCGGGCTGAGTCCGAAGGGCCGCCAGCACCTCCTCCTCAATCTTCCACATAACTGCTCCCCACGACGCAGTTCCGGGGGAGGATTGTCTCGGTCTTGGACCCACTCTCCTCCGTCTTGGAGAACATCCGGGACAAGGCGTCCGCCTTGCCGTTCTTAGATCCAGGTCGGAACGTCAGGGCAAACTTGAATCGTCCGAAAAACAACGCCCACCTGGCCTGACGGGGAGTTGAGACGTTTAGCCGATTGCACGTAAGCAAGATTCTTGTGGTCAGTCCAGACAATAAACGGTTGCTCCGCCCCCTCCAACCAGTGGCGCCACTCCTCCAAGGCAAGTTTCACCGCGAGAAGCTCCCGGTTACCCACATCGTAATTCCTCTCCGCAGGCGAAAGGCGACAGAGTAGTAGGCGCAGGGATGGAGTTTACTGTCCGTGGAGCATCGCTGCGACAGGATGGCGCCAACTCCCACATCAGACGCGTCCACTTCAACGACGAACTGACGGGCCGTGTCCGGTTGAGAGAGAATCGGTGCGTTGGTGAATCGCCTCTTCAAATCCAGAAACGCTCGATCCGCCTCCGGATTCCACTTGAAGGTCCTGATACTGGAAGTCAAGGCAGTTAACGGAGCGGCCACACGGCTGTAATCCCGGATGAATCTGCGGTAGAAATTCGCAAACCCCAAAAATCTCTGGAGTTGCAATCTCGTACCGGGCTGGGCCCATTCCAGAACCGCTCTAACCTTCTCCTGGTCCATCCTAATCTCTCCCCTGGAGATGATGTACCCGAGAAAGGATGTCGTGTGGGCGTGAAACTCGCACTTCTCGGCCTTCACGAACAGGCGATTCTCCAACAATCGCTGCAGAACCTGCCAGACATGCTGGACGTGGTCGGAAGGTTCCTTCGAGAAGATCAGAATGTCATCCAGGTAAACAAACACAAAGAGACCGATCATATCTCTCAGGACGTCGTTCACCATACTCTGGAATACCGCTGGAGCATTGGTCAGTCCAAACGGCATCACCTGATACTCGAAGTGACCCATCGGTGTATTGAAACCCGTCAACCACTCGTCCCCCTCTCTGATCCGGACCAGGTGATACGCATTGCGTAGGTCTAGCTTGGTGAACACCGTAGCCCCCTGTAAGGAGTCGAAGGCAGAACTCATCAAGGGCAGGGGATACTTGTTCTTGACCGTGATGTCATTCAACCCCCGATAATCAATACACGGTCGAAGAGAGCCATCCTTCTTACCCACAAAGAAGAATCCTGCCCCCCAGGGGTGATGACGAGGGACGAACGAGACCAGCAGCTAGGGACTCCTTGATGTAGGTCTCCAACGCCTCACGTTCAGGTCGGGAGATACTGTATAACCTTCCCTTGGGGTAGACAGCTCCAGGGACCAGGTTGATGGCACAATCATATGGTCGGTGGGGAGGGAGTGACAGAGCCTTCTGCTTACTGAAAACTTCCCCCAAATCGTGATATGTCTCGGGGAACCAGGGACAAATCTGGGGGTTTAGCCTCAATCACCTGACTGGGAACCGAATGGGGGCAGGCAGTCTTGAGACAGTTAGCATGACAATCAAGGCTCCAACTCGTTACCTTGCCCGTCACCCAATCGAACGTGGGATTGTGTTCCTTCAGCCAGGGGTATCCAAGGACCAGAGGAACATGGGAAGACGGCAGAATGAAGAATGAAATCATCTCAGAATGATTCCCCGACAACCGCATCTTAACCGGTTCAGTCCTCATCGTGATACGTGCCAGACTACTGCCGTTCAGAGTGGTCGCTTCAATGGCTTCCGGCAATTGCTCCTTGGAAAGCCCCAGCTGTTCCACCAACTCGGCATCAAGAAAGCTTCCATCGGCACCTGAATCGATAAAAGCGTTAAGCGCTAAGCTCTGATTCCTGTTCACAAGGGTAGCCGGGAAACGGGGTCTGACAGAGGTACTGAGAGGTTGAAACTGGCTCGCTAAAAGTCCTCCCAACTTTAGCGAGCCGGGCAGTTTGACGACCGCCGGGAACAAGTGGAGATGTAATGTCCCGAGCTACCACAGTAGAGGCAGCAGTTGGTCCCTACGTCTATGTTGACGCTCCTCCTTGGTTAACCCGTGCCGCCCCACTTGCATGGGTTCAGAATCGGGAGAGAGGACCTCTCCACTAATCCATTGTGGTGGAGAATGATCGACGTGTTCTGGTCCACCACCCGACCCGACTGGGAACTGAGAAGCTGATCGATTGGACGGACCCCATTGCTTCTCCCTCCTTCGCTCTCGGACTCGATTATCCACCCGAATAGACAAGGCTACCAAGCTGTCCAGGTCACTAGGCTCCGGATAGGAGATCAACTCATCCTTGAGCTGCTCCGACAGACCCTGGTAAAAGGCCGCTTGCAGAGACTCCTCGTTCCACCCACTCTCCACAGCCAACGTCTTGAACTCGATCACGAAGTCGGCCACGCTGCGAGTTCCTTGGCGAAGCGAAAACAGGCGCCTAGCTGCGTCCCTCCCTCGGACGGAATGGTCGAAGAGCTTCCTCATCTCGGCCGTGAACCCCTGGTATGAAGCCATGCAGGGATCCTGTCGTTCCCAAACGGCTGAAGCCCACTCCAGCGCTCGACCACGCAGCAACTCAATCACAAAGGCTATCCTAGCCTTGTCTGTGGCATAAGAGTAGGGCTGTAGATCGAACACTAATCCACACTGCATAAGGAAGGAACGGCATCTTCCCAGCTCCCCCTCATATTTATCCGGCGTCGGAACCTTGGGCTCACGGATGGACACAGCTTCAGAAGCGGCAGGCGAGATGGGTGAAACCGGTAGTGGATCCTCCACCGGACACTTACGTTGGTTCTGGACCTCCGTCAGACCGGTAGAAAGGTTCGAACTGACAACGCGATCTCCTGTAGTACCGTGCTATGATGGCCCAACATCTTCTCCTGCTGGATAATAGCATGGCGAACAGAGTCCAGGTCCGCTGGGTTCATTACTGGCCGGATCGTTCTGTCACGGTTTACTATGCCAGAACCCAGAAGCAGACCAGGACAAGGTACGTTGAGAGAAAGGTGAGTGTTTATTTAGTAGATTCCGAAGTGAGGCTGAATATTCCAGGGAACAGAGCGGGTGGCGTGGATGGATTGTTGAGGGTGCAGTGGTTGGTCCGGTACTGGCTCGGCAGCCGCCGACCATCAGGCAGAGGTTGGGTGAAGGTTCCGGGTGAGAGACTGCAGACAGAACAAAACGGAGGTCAGTACACAGCAAGTCACAAAGTGCAAAACAACAAGACTAACACTAATGGCTCAGAGGCTGATACGCTGACAAACATACTGTTCATAGCTAACGATCCGGCAGGAACTGGATGTTAGGCCAGAGCCTAAGAAGGGTGATGATCAGGACCAGGTGTGCAGATTGCTGATGGGATGCAGGTGCGGAAAACAAGAGCGCTCCCCGGAGCGTTCCCGAACCCTCGGGAAACTGGAGATTACGAACCGGAACACTAGTCACCAGACAGGACCCGACTCAGACAGCCGGGATCGTTACACTGGGAATGTGATGAAAGATATAAAAGCTGAAATAAATCATTCTCTCTACTATTTTTCTGACATTTCACATTCTTAAAATAAAGTGGTGATCCTAACTGACCTAAGACAGGGAATTTTTACTAGGATGAAATGTCTGGAATTGTGAAAAACTGAGTTTAAATGTATTAGGCTAAGGTGTATGTAAACTTCCGACTTCAACTGTATATGCCTAATTTAGAGTTATTAATGTTCTACAAATGTTGGGCTGTATGTTTTGATTTTTAATACATTGTAAGGCTGCATGATCTGACTAATGATGATTTGAAAAAAGTCGCTTGAAAGGCATGTACACACTACATCAGTCACTCATTCACAATTTGACAAGCACTTGATAATGCCTCGAATATCCCGGCGGCATTCCCTTTATGTGGCCGTAATGCACCCTAAAGAAATCATGCGGAAAACACCATTATCAAAAGTGACCGCAAATGCAATTATGCACGTAATGCTTTTATTATAAAGGTGCATTTATATGGTGAAAATGATCTTCCCCAAACTAGAAACTCACGCGCTGCTTATGTATGCCTGGTAGGATCTACACCCTTTGTAAAGCAGATTAATGTGCTTAATTTTAAGAAGTTATTTGGCCACTTTAGTTGTGATACAAACCTTATTAAAACATATAGGCCTATGGGCTAGGCTACATGAGGTGTGCGACTACGATTAGAAAAAGTCGCAAAAAAAAGGCATTGTTTCTTGCCTTAAGCTGGGCATCATTCACAAGTGATAATATATAATTCACAAGTGATAGGCTAATATTGTCACCCCATCAGACTATTCTTGATTTAATCTTGTCTTTACATATACTAAATAATATATGTGTGAAATTTGTTTTGATTTAGAATGGACCATTATCATGCACCTGTATCGAAACAGGGGCAGCGGGAAAAAATACATGTCATCTATGCGCTTAAATAGCGAATGGAGGACGCTTTTCCCCGTGGTTTATTTTCATGCCAGCCAGGTAGGCTATACTCCTGTTGTATGTGCTTAATATTTTGAAAGTTGAGAAATAAATATAGTAAGGCCTAGCCTATAGAAAGCTGATCCTCCTCTTTTTAGTAGAGGCCATCACTCTGTTTTCTCGCGCAATTGCATAGCCTATTGAAATGTTGAGCAACGTGTGCTCATGGGCTCTCGTGCAGTGTTTGATTAGATTTTCGAAGACATTTGCATTGACGTCAGAGTGATTAGAGGGACAATAGAGTGCTGAGTACCAGGCAGTTAGCAAGTTTGGTAGGCTACTAATGACCATCAGCAGCATCAGAGCTTGGAGAAGTCTAATTACAGTGAGTAAACGGTCACGTGGAATTTGACTGCCTTCATGACTCGTGACCACCGGTGTGGCGGTAATACAGTCACCACAACAGCCCTAGTCTGAATACTTTCCGAATGCACTGTATATGCACTTTTAAACCCATACGTAATCAATCCTAATACCTATCTCAGCAAAATCATCAGCCATATGTTATAACATGAAATATGTTTGGTCTTTTTTATCCTTTGCCACAACATTGTGCTGTATGTTATGCTATTATGTGAAGCTCAGTTCACCTCAGGGCAAGCACCTTCTAGCACCGTACCATAAACCAACTCAGGTATCAGCTCAGTTCACTTCAAGCACCGTACCATAAACCAACTCAGGTATCGGCTCAGTTCACTTCAAGCACCGTACCATAAACCAACTCAGGTATCGGCTCAGTTCACTTCAAGCACCGTACCATAAACCAACTCAGGTATCAGCTCAGTTCACCTCAGGGCAAGCACCTTCAAGCACCGTACCATAAACCAACTCAAGTATCGTCTCAATTTACTTCAGTGCAAGCACCTTCAAGCACCGTACCATAAAACAACTCAGGTATCGTCTCAATTCACTTCAGTGCAAGCACCTTCAAGCACCGTACCATAAACCAACTCAGGTATTGGCTCAGTTCACTTCAAGCACCGTACCATAAACCAACTCAGGTATTGGCTCAGTTCACTTCAAGCACCGTACCATAAACCAACTCAAGTATCGGCTTTGAAGACATAAAAGTGATTGAATAGATTTTAATTTGTTTTTTTTTGTCACTTATTTTCCCAATGATCTCCCTTCAGATGACTATATAGGCAAAGTGTGTGGGCTGAAACTACTGACACCAAACTTTTATCATCAGGGCAATTAAGAGCAATTAATAAGTACCTTTTACATAAGGATGCCTAATATTAACTTTCCTTTAGAAACGTTTTGGTAAGATAATAACGTATATCTCTGCTTTGTGATCATCACAGTTAAAGCACCTGTCTAACATCCTCCTACACGGCGAGACATGGTGGTTGGTTGCTGAAAAGATGTTGCCAAGTTGTTGCGTGTTAAAAGCTTGTTCTGCGTCAGTTTAATTTGGTTTTTCCTTAGTGTCAGACAAAACAACTGGTCAGCCACCCTCTCATAACATCTCTTGTTCCCCACATTCAGCCCTGTAGCAGATGTAGCTTATCACAGATACAGAGAAATAAGGTACCTCTCCATCTCTAACTCCAACTCGATGGTGGTCTTTAATTGCTATTCCTCTCTCTCTCTCTCTCTGATGATGATGCGACTTTCACACCTGTCAGCTTATATTGGCATCATGTCCAGCCAAATCACTATCAGGCGCTTTAGCATGCAAGCTAATCATACTACGCCCTTGGTGGCTTAGTGCACAGTTCTGTGGGTGTGCAGTACGTATTGTACCGAGGCCTGGGAGGTGAGTGCTATGCTACAGTGTGTTGTATTGTACCGAGGCCTGGGAGGTGAGTGCTGTGCTACAGTGTGTTGTATTGTACCGAGGCCTGGGAGGTGACTGCTATGCTACAGTGTGTTGTATTGTACCGAGGCCTGGGAGGTGAGTGCTGTGCTACAGTGTGTTGTATTGTACCGAGGCCTGGGAGGTGAGTGCTATGCTACAGTGTGTTGTATTGTACCGAGGCCTGGGAGGTGAGTGCTGTGCTACAGTGTGTTGTATTGTACCGAGGCCTGGGAGGTGAGTGCTATGCTACAGTGTGTTGTATTGTACCGAGGCCTGGGAGGTGAGTGCTATGCTACAGTGTGTTGTATTGTACCGAGGCCTGGGAGGTGAGTGCTATGCTACAGTGTGTTGTATTGTACCGAGGCCTGGGAGGTGAGTGCTATGCTACAGTGTGTTGTATTGTACCGAGGCCTGGGAGGTGAGTGCTATGCTACAGTGTGTTGTATTGTACCGAGGCCTGGGAGGTGAGTGCTATGCTACAGTGTGTTGTATTGTACCGAGGCCTGGGAGGTGAGTGCTATGCTACAGTGTGTTGTATTGTACCGAGGCCTGGGAGGTGAGTGCTATGCTACAGTGTGTTGTATTGTACCGAGGCCTGGGAGGTGAGTGCTGTGCTACAGTGTGTTGTATTGTACCGAGGCCTGGGAGGTGAGTGCTGTGCTACAGTGTGTTGTATTGTACCGAGGCCTGGGAGGTGAGTGCTATGCTACAGTGTGTTGTATTGTACCGAGGCCTGGGAGGTGAGTGCTATGCTACAGTGTGTTGTGAAGCATGAACAACACAGCAGAACACTTGTCCCGACCTGTAGGGATGTCTGGTTGGTGAATAATTGAGCTCTCTATGGGGGCGACACAGCGAGCGCAGGTATAAGAACCAGACATCATTAATGCATGGCCGACAACTGGTGTATGTAACCAAGAAAATGAACACGTTCTGAACGTTTTATGAATGTTCTCTTGTTGATCTGTTATTGTTGATGTCGAGGAATTTTTGCTTTCTATGGAAAAAGTAACTTATATTGTTATAGACTAATGGAGAAAGTAACTTACATTGTTATAGACTAATGGAGAAAGTAACTTACATTGTTAAAGACTAATGGAGAAAGTAACTTACATTGTTATAGACTAATGGAGAAAGTAACTTACATTGTTATAGACTAATGGAGAAAGTAACTTACATTGTTAAAGACTAATGGAGAAAGTAACTTACATTGTTATAGACTAATGGAGAAAGTAACTTACATTGTTATAGACTAATGGAGAAAGTAACTTACATTGTTATAGACTAATGGAGAAAGTAACTTACATTGTTATAGACTAATGGAGAAAGTAACTTACATTGTTAAAGACTAATTGAGAAAGTAACTTACATTGTTATAGACTTATGGAGAAAGTAACTTACTTTAGGTATGTGGAAAGAAAGTGAGGTAGATTTCTACATCTGATTATAAGGTATTTGCTGTATTTACTCAATACTCCAGAGTTATGTAGTATAGTTAACATGTCACAATACTAATACTTTCCTACTTCTGTTCTGTGGAGATATTTCCTACTTCTGTTCTGTGGAGATATTTCCTACTTCTGTTCTGTGGAGATATTTCCTACTTCTGTTCTGTGGAGATATTTCCTACTTCTGTTCTGTGGAGATATTTCCTACTTCTGTTCTGTGGAGATATTTCCTACTTCTGTTCTGTGGAGATATTTCCTACTTCTGTTCTGTGGAGATATTTCCTACTTCTGTTCTGTGGAGATATTTCCTACTTCTGTTCTGTGGAGATATTTCCTACTTCTCCTGTTTTGTAGAGCTATTTCCCACGTCCCAGTGTTGTGAATGTGAAGCAGTGAAACGGAGTTGATTGTAAAGGAAACAATAGGAGATTACCAATGGAATGTTGACCCTCTTAATGGGGCTGTATTGTTTACACTTGACACTTTGTAAAGAATGAGAAGGTAGTGGGCTAGACGCAACAATGGAAAGACCTGGACACTATGGAAAGAAGTTCGCACACACCCCTATTTAGCATATTCACAAAAACTCTGCCTTGAAAACTACTTCAAAGGTACTTGGAATAATTTTTTGAAGTGACATCTGTCTACTTGAGTATTGAAGTGTGTTATTATTACGGTCCCCTTGTCCACTGACATACGTGTACCGCTTTAAAAAGACTAGTGTGGTGTTACTCTGGCTCAGTAGTACAATAGTTCAACGGTCTAAGAGTGGACAGGAGAAGAGGAGGGGACCGCATCCTGTCCTAGTGTCATGGCCGCCTGTTTCACCATGGCCCCTCATGATAACTCAGACAGGAAGTGATGTGTGACGCCGGGCCAGGGTTCCTTCCTGTCACCTCTCAGGACATTGTGATGGGTGGGGAACGGGGCTGTTGCCATGAGGAGATGCCAGCCTGTCTTACAGACCAATAGTGTATATTTCTGTTTGTCTCTATCAGCAGTATAAGAAGCGGAAGTGGAAGTTGGGATGTATGTTTTATTAAATAAAGCATAATGCCAAGGAGTTTAAGCCGGGGAAAGACGTGGGATTCTTGGCGGAGGCTGGAAGCAGCGACGGAAGATCTCAGTTTTCATTGGGAGGCAAGGGAGGGATAAAGTTGTGATGGTAAAAGGTGAGAGGAGCAAGGGGGAATACTGGAGGCGTGATGGGATGTGAGGAATGTGAAGGAGCATGAGCCAGAGGTGCAGTGATGGAATGCTAATTGTATCTCTGGAGCGCATGTCATTGTGGGAGAAGGCTGTGTTCTGCATTCCGTCTCCTGACACCCAGGAGCGCCAGACGTGACACACACACACACACACACACACAGCTCACTGGGTTATTTATAGCTCTGGCTCTCCTAGCCATCACGTGTTTGCACGCGCTGGCAGCGTACGACGCGCACAATTGCGTGACATGGGGAAATGTCATAAGGAACACTGGCGATGCTACCCGCCTCCAGAAAGATGGGTACCCTCCCTCAGGGAACAGTGGTCTAGAGAACCTAAATATGTTTCTTTCTGTGGCCCAGCCGTGTGTATGGGTAAAACAGTGTGTAGGCCTATGGGGATTGGTCAGTGTGTGATGACGTCTCTCTCCTCTCTGTCCCCAGCAGCAGTGTAACCCAGGGGACCTGCGTGTCCTGAGAAAGGGGATGACCCTGTACCACTCTGAGTCTCAGCTGTCATCCCTGCCACAACGCCAGGATGCACTGCACAACGTGAGTACACACACACAGACGTTATGTTATTCTGTCCCCGTGGGGACCTACAGTTTATTTCCATTCAAAATCCTATTTTCCCTAACCCTTACCTGTAACCCTAACCCAAACCCTAAACCTAACCCTAATTCTAACCCTAACCCTAATTGTAACCCTAACCCTAAACCTAACCCCTAACCTTAACATAGCCTTTGTCCTCATGGAGACGTGGGAAATATCCCCACAAGGGAGAATTTTCCTTGTTTTACTATCCTTGTGGGGATATTTGGGGGATTTTAGGTCCCCACAAGGATAGAAGAACCCTACATACTGCCTTAGCATAGTAAACATGCTGTACAGGCCTAAGACCCAGTACACTGGCCCTACATACTGCCTTAGCATAGTAAACATGCTGTACAGGCCCAGCACACGCTGCACAGCTTAGAGGTCAAGCTCATCCTTAGGGGTGTCCTAGCCGTGTCCTTCACTCTCCCAAAATGCCCATGACCTTTGACCCATGAGTCTCTCCCGGGGGGCAGGTGTCTACTAACCGCCTCATGCTCTCATCGCTCACTCTGACTCACTCTCTCTCCTGTGGAACAGTGTGTCAGTCCAATGACTTCAGAGGCTACTGCTACTGAACCATCATATTTCCATAAAAAGAGATGACCATAGAACTATGTGTTCTATTCTACCTCTATTGAGATTACTTTCCTGGTTAGATAAGAGCTGAATAAATACAATATCCTCAGACTTGCAGTATAGTATACAGTAAACCTCTTCCACCGGTGTATATTTATCGGATTAGAAAGTGTTTCATTTCCTGCATATTGTTATGGTCCTGTTGTTGTGCCGTCTCCATGGAGACCATCTCATTATGGTCTGTACTGTGATTGATTGGCTGGCTTCGGATGTGACCTCAGTTCATCCAAGCGTGAGAGAGAGATAGAGAGAGTCAGAGAAAGAGAGAGAGAGAGCGAGGGAGAGAGAGAGAGAGAGAGAGAGAGAGAGAGCGAGAGAGAGAGAGACAGAGAGAGAGAGAGACAGAGAGAGAGAGAGAGCGAGACAGAGAGACAGAGAGAGAGAGAGAGAGAGAGAGAGAGAGAGAGAGAGAGAGAGAGACAGAGAGAGAGAGAGAGAGAGAGAGAGAGAGAGAGAGAGAGAGAGAGAGAGAGAGAGAGAGAGAGAGAGAGAGAGAGAGAGAGAGAGAGAGAGAGAGAGAGAGGAGGGGCTGTGGACAGGACAGCCAGTGGCACGTCATCTGATTCTGAAGTTCCTGTTCTGTCCTGTTCTTTCTGTTCCAACCAACAACCGTTCTCTTGGTGCGGACTGTTAGTTAGTTAATAGGATGTCTTCTTCTCCCATCATCATCATGGCCCTCCTCTGCTCTGCTCTCTCTTTGTTCAAACTGCCCCACTTCTACTTTTAGGTCACGTTGTGTGGGTGTGTCTGTATGTATCTGTGTGTTTGTGTCTCTGTGTATGTGTGTCTCTGTGTGTCTCTGTGTGTGTGTGTCTGTGTGTATCTCTGTGTGTGTATATCTGTGTGTGTGTATATCTCTGTGTGTGTGTGTGTGTGTGTGTGTGTCTGTGTGTGCGTCTGTGGGTGTGTCGCTGTGTGTGTGTATCTCTGTGTGTGTCTGTGTGTGTGTATGTGTGTGTGTGTGTATCTGTGTGTGTGTGTGTCTGTGTGGATCTGTGTGTGTGTGTCTATCTGTATGTGCGTGTGTGTGTGTGCGTCTGTGTGTGTGTATGTGTGTGTGTGTGTGTATCTGTGTGTCTGTGTGTGTGTTTGCGTGTGCGTGTGCGTGTGTGTGTGTGTGTGCGTTTGTGTGTGTGCGTGTGTAAGCACAACATATGAGCTCCGTTAATTTGATTCACACAGACACTAGATAGTCGCTCCTATTCTCCACTGAGACTCTAACACTAGAGACCATGGTTTCTGACTGTGTGTGTTCCTCCCCGTACTGAAAGGCCTAAGTAAGGCTTATTATGCAGGGTACTGAGTCAGGACTCAACATCCATATGAACAGTAAACCGCCGTTGGCTGTGACTTTCTCTGCACTGTTCAAAACCTTTACTTACCCGTACCCAGCGAGGAATAAAACCAACAGCAGTTCTGATAACACATCTCACACTGTGGGTTTCACCAGCACAGCAGTTCTGATAACACATAGCTGTGGATTTCACCAGCACAGAAGTTCTGATAACACATAGCTGTGGGTTTCACCAGCACAGAAGTTCTGATAACACATAGCTGTGGGTTTCACCAGCACAGAAGTTCTGATAACACATAGCTGTGGGTTTCACCAGCACAGCAGTTCTGATAACACATAGCTGTGGGTTTCACCAGCACAGCAGTTCTGATAACACATAGCTGTGGGTTTCACCAGCACAGAAGTTCTGATAACACATACCTGTGGGTTTCACCAGCACAGCAGTTCTGATAACACATAGCTATGGGGAACTCAGTCTTTCTCCTGTCTCAGGGCACGGTTGGTGGTCTCCTCACCAGACTAACTCAGTCTTTCTCCTGTCTCAGGTCACGATTGGTCGTCTCCCCACCAGCGAGTCAACCCCGGTAACAGGCTACCTGTCCTGTGTTCAGAAACCAGAGGCTGTGGTCCACGCTATGAAGGTACGACAACTTCACATTATCTCTCACAGCACATCAACAACAACAACAGCAACAACAGCAACAACAACTCTCCTCATGATAACTCTACAACAGACATACGCAACAGGCCGACCGCAGGCCGGATCCGGACCCAGAACGAGGTCAATACGGACCATGGGTCCCAAAATGTGTTTTTAAAATAATGGAATTCGGTCGATAATGTAATGTAAAAATAATGGATTCGACTCACAGTGTCATATGAACACACATAAGACATGGAAAATGTGTAGAATTGCAGGAAATTCACTTTAAACTGATACATTTTCCCTTTAATACTTTCCAACCCCACCCCCCCTTCCCTAATTGGAGTAAACTAGTGAACAACAACGCTTAGGCCTCTACTTCCAACTTATACATATTATATACATTTTATGGACAATTTTACAATAACTATATTTTGTTTGTTTTTACTCCTGAACTTCCTCTACCCTCAACCTCTCCGATCATTTTCATGATGTCCATCCGGTTTGCTTCTATATGCCATATCTACGCCGATAAATTACAATATCCATCCGGACCTTTGCCACCTGCTCTACAATCTCAATATCACAGCTGAAACACCAACGTCAGAGGAGGCTGGAGCAGCTCTTGTACTGCTGGTTTAAACAGTGAATCACATTTATTCACTAACTTGGTTTCATGATCATATGCCTGATTCTACCAGGTGTTGGAGGTCCACGAGAACCTGGATAAGAAGCAAGTCCCAGAGGACTACGAGGAGGATCTGAGTGAGAAGGAGAAGGCCATCGTCAGAGAGATGTGTAACGTAAGTAGTTGTATAACCCTGAATGCTGATTGTCTGACAGCCGTATACCACGGGTATGACAAAACATTTATTTTTACTGCTCTAATTACGTTGGTAACCAGTTTATAATAGCAACAAGGCACCTCGGGGGTTTCTGATATATCGCCAATATATCACGGCTAAGTGCTGTGTCCAGACACTCCACGTTGCGCCGTGCATAAGAACAGCCCTTAGCCGTGGTATATTGGCCATATACCACACCCCCTTGGGCCTTATTGCTTAAGTATAACGCGTTAATACAGTTACTATTCATATTTATAACACGTTAATACAGTTACTATTCATATTTATAACATGTTAATACAGTTACTATTAATATTTACAACACGTTAATACAGTTACTATTCATATTTATAACACGTTAATACAGATACTATTAATATTTATAACACGTTAATACAGTTACTATTCATATTTATAACACGTTAATACAGTTACTATTCATATTTATAACACGTTAATACAGTTACTATTCATATTTATAACACGTTAATACACTTACTATTCATATTTATAACACGTTAATACAGTTACTATTCATATTTATAACATGTTAATACAGTTACTATTCATATTTATAACACGTTAATACAGTTACTATTCATATTTATAACACGTTAATACAGTTACTATTCATATTTATAACACGTTAATACAGTTACTATTTATATTTATAACACGTTAATACAGTTACTATTCATATTTATAACACGTTAATACAGTTACTATTCATATTTATAACACGTTAATACAGTTACTATTCATATTTATAACACGTTAATACAGTTACTATTCATATTTATAACACGTTAATACAGTTACTATTCATATTTATAACACGTTAATACAGTTACTATTCATATTTATAACACGTTATAACACGTTAATACACTTACTATTCATATTTATAACACGTTAATACAGTTACTATTCATATTTATAACACGTTAATACAGTTACTATTCATATTTATAACACGTGAATACAGTTACTATTCATATTTGTAACACGTTAATACACTTACTATTCATATTTATAACACGTTAATACAGTTACTATTCATATTTATAACACGTTAATACAGTTACTATTTATATTTATAACACGTTAATACAGTTACTATTCATATTTATAACACGTTAATACAGTTACTATTCATATTTATAACACGTTAATACAGTTACTATTCATATTTATAACACGTTAATACAGTTACTATTCATATTTATAACACGTTAATACAGTTACTATTCATATTTATAACACGTTAATACAGTTACTATTCATATTTATAACACGTTAATACAGTTACTATTCATATTTATAACACGTTATAACACGTTAATACACTTACTATTCATATTTATAACACGTTAATACAGTTACTATTCATATTTATAACACGTTAATACAGTTACTATTCATATTTATAACACGTTAATACAGTTACTATTCATATTTATAACACGTGAATACAGTTACTATTCATATTTATAACACGTGAATACAGTTACTATTCATATTTATAACACGTTAATACAGTTACTATTCATATTTATAACACGTTAATACAGTTACTATTCATATTTATAACACGTTAATACAGTTACTATTCATATTTATAACATGTTAATACAGTTACTATTCATATTTATAACATGTTAATACAGTTACTATTCATATTTATAACATGTTAATACACTTACTATTCATATTTGTCTGTCCTCTTTCTTTTTGTCTGTCTCCCTCACCCTGGCGAGTTATTAGTACAGGTAGAACAAGAGTAGAGAGATTCTGGGTCATTTAAATACATTTCCCTATTTGCCTATTTTGCTCAGCGCTACAAAGCAGTAGGAGTGTTCTCTCTCTGTGTCTCTGTCCCGTCGTGGAGCGGTGTTCTAATTTGAGTGTATCGCTCCCAGTGGTGTAGTGGTGTATCGCTCCCAGTGGTGTAGTGGTGTATCGCTCCCAGTGGTGTAGTGGTGTATCGCTCCCAGTGGTGTAGTGGTGTATCGCTCCCAGTTGTGTAGTGGTGTATCGCTCCCAGTGGTGTAGTGGTGTATCGCTCCCAGTGGTGTAGTGGTGTATCGCTCCCAGTGGTGTATCGCTCCCAGTGGTGTAGTGGTGTATCGCTCCCAGTGGTGTAGTGGTGTATCGCTCACAGTGGTGTAGTGGTGTATCGCTCCCAGTGGTGTAGTGGTGTATCGCTCCCAGTGGTGTAGTGGTGTATCGCTCCCAGTGGTGTAGTGGTGTATCGCTCCCAGTGGTGTAGTGGTGTATCGCTCCCAGTGGTGTAGTGGTGTATCGCTCCCAGTGGTGTAGTGGTGTATCGCTCCCAGTGGTGTAGTGGTGTATCGCTCCCAGTGGTGTAGTGGTGTATCGCTCCCAGTGGTGTAGTGGTGTATCGCTCCCAGTGGTGTAGTGGTGTATCGCTCCCAGTGGTGTAGTGGTGTATCGCTCCCAGTGGTGTAGTGGTGTATCGCTCCCTGTGGTGTAGTGGTGTATCGCTCCCAGTGGTGTAGTGGTGTATCGCTCCCAGTGGTGTAGTGGTGCCTGGAGAAGTGTGTATAGTTACATTTTGCCCACAAAAAAATCTGAACGGCCCACACGGTGAAGGAAAGGTGCCCTGTGTGAAAGATTCAGGTTTTCACTCTCAAAATCACACTTTTTATAGAAAATTGACAAAAATGTTATGTTCTATGTCCACAACAATGCTTAAACTACATCAGGAGACAATTTCTTAAGTCAGGGAAAAATCTAAAACAATATATTTTGGAGGGTGTAGTTGCTCTTTAATTCACACCTAGCATGAGACCATTTGGCTAGTGGTGTTTATGTACTGTACAATGTAGGCCTACAGTATGTGAAGGCAAAGTTTGCAAAACAAATTTCCTTCCGATTGACACCACTCATCATAATATCATTCGGCCTACTTTACAGTCAACATTTAATTGGGAAGGTTTTTTGGGAAAGCCTTTAGAAACAGAGCGTGATGACTGAATTGCACATTGCAAAGATTCAACCAAAGATTTTGGACCTTTTTCAATACCTGGTTTGCACACCCGTTGTTTCCTTAGTTAGCATTTACTGGTAGATATAAGTTGAAACGTCTTTTCTTACCTACCCTACCGACTACCGATGTCGTTATTCTGTGAGCTGCGCCATGCGACAACCAGTTGAGAGCTGCACGCTCTTGCTGCCTGATATTCCTCTGAAACTAGGCTATATTTCAAGTGCTTTGCGTTTGTATAGGCTACTTTGTGGATGATTTCTCTATTGGACAACGTAAATGACACCTCCACTCCACTACTTTCATATGCATCAGTGGGGATTAAGAAGTAGACGCAATGCCCACTGAAAAATAAGTGGGTATACGGCGTATGTCTGCTGCATACAGCCTCCACTACACCACTGGTTGCACCTCTGTGTCTGTGTCCCATCGTGGAGCGGTGTTCTAATTGGAGTATTTTTATAAGAGGCTCTCGCAGCCCAACTGTCAGAGCAATGAATCTATCTGAGTAGGCAGGGAAAAGAGCAGAGCATCCCCCTCCTCTCTTCTTCTCCGCTTCCTCCCTCCATTATAGAAAAAAAGAGCCTACTGATTAGAGAGAGAGAGAGAGAGAGAGAGAGAGAGACACAGAGAGAGAGACAGAGAGAGACAGAGACAAAGACAGAGAGAGAGAGAGAGAGAGAGAGAGAGAGAGAGAGAGAGAGAGAGAGAGAGAGAGAGATGTGCTGTTTCCATCAAGTATTATTAAGTACTCTTCCTGCTTACTAGAGCATTGTGAACTGCCGTGGCACCGTGGTCTAAGCAGCGTGTGTTTGCACCCAAAGCTGTGCCATCGGTTGTTTTGGGGGGTGGGTGAATGCTGAGGAAGGCATATATCGACGTCCTCAGGGCCTTTTGAAAGGTTCCGAAATCGATGGCTGTTTCTAGTGACCAGACTGATGTGGCAGGATAGGAATCTGTGGAGCTTCACAACACCACCTCTGTATTATCTATGGGGGTCCTCTCATCTCACACACAGAGAGATTCCTTCAGGGGTTCAGTTAGTGAAAGACCAAGTGAGGACAGAGAGATTCCACCAGGGGTTCAGTTAGTGAAAGACCAAGTGAGGACAGAGATGCTTTGCCTGCACATACTGTTTGGGGGGCATCGAAGTCGAAATGATTGAATTTCAGCTTCTGTGTATAAAAAAGGGTGCATAACATAACTGTTTTCTTTGTATGTGGGTGTGTGTGTGTGTACGTTCATGTGTGTGTATATGTTTGTGTGTGCAGGTGGTGTGGAGAAAGCTGGGCGACGTGGCAGGATCTAAGCCGTCCATCAGACAGCATCTCTCTGGTAACCAGTTCAAAGGCCCAATGTAGTCCACAGCAGCCAGAGAGGGAGAAAGAGAGAGAGAGAGAGAGAGAGAGAGAGAGAGAGAGAGAGAGAGAGCGAGCGAGACCTACCTACGTGACTGGACATTATACGACCCAGGAAAACCCCAGAATGGACCTCTCTGTTTCTCCCTCGCCACTAGTCAACTCCCCATATACACACACATTTCGTTTGAACTTCCAGTGTTGTTGATAACTGGCAGCTAGTTTCACTGATTAGCCACTTTCCTTGTATTACTGATTTTGGGGTTATAGTTAGACAGGCTTACACTTTTACACAGTGCTGAAGACTATTTCAGAACAAGCTCCTGTTGTTTTGTTTTATGCTAAAAAGAAAGAAACTATAGGAGTCCTCTAGAAAAGGACCAGTAGAGCTGGATGGTTACTACAGCAGGGCTTCAGGCTGGGGCAATGTTGGGATAAAAAACATTTCCCAAACGTCCCTTTGATGTTAAAGTAACGCTGTGATAATGTCAGATATGGTTACTACGTTTTGGGTTACAAGTGTCTCGTATGGACAGATCTAGGATCAGCTTCACCCGCCTTCAATCCTGATCTTGAGCATTTAGAGGTAACATACAGTACTGACTGTGGATCAGTGTCTAGGAGCAATGTCACCCCACTCCTTCATAGTGCTTCCCATAAAAACCCAGCTAGCTCCTCTGTTAGTTGTGCTTTGTCTTTATCTGGTTGATTAGCGTAATTAGTATTAGCTAATGCTAGCTTTAACAAAATTAGCATTAGCTAATGCTAGCTTTAACAAAATTAGCATTAGCTAATGCTAGCCTTAGCAGAAGTAGCATCCAAAGTGTTAATATGTGATACCTATTGTGATATGATACATAGCGCCCTATGCTCATAAGAGAAGTCTATTATTAATACAGTACTATTATAGAGATCACTTTTAAAATGTGTGTAAATACGTATAAAACCCTAGCACTACTTTGTTGTTGTTACCGTTTATTTTGACCTTTTAATTTTTTTATTATTATTCTAGCGTATTAAAAACTGTTTTGTGGGTTTTATGTTTTACAGAAGCACACAACTGAACCTTAAACAGGGTTCTTTCTATGGTAACCACTCATCTTTTTACTGTAGTTCGTTGAAACAAATGATTACGGTACTTTATCTGCTCTGCAAACGTTCAAGGCCATTTTGAATCTAAACCGTCTCAGCCAATTAATTATTTTTTACTAAAATGTATAAGGTTGTGCATGCTCTAAGACAATCATGTTTCTCAGGTTGGGAAATAACAAGACATTTACCACGACCCTGTGACTCTTCTGTGACTCAGTGAAGACCGAATGGATATAGTGGTGATTCTTTCTTGACGTTGGTCAGGCTGCCTGTGTATACTGTAGTTCTCTGTGACGTACTGATGACACCTGGTTACCACAGGGTTGGCGACTGCTGAACACATTTTCTGCATTCATTTTATATGAAATAATAATATTTCAGAAATCTCCATGACAGAAGGTTTCAGAAATGTTCTCTGAAACTTCAAGGCTTTTATGCTACTGTCATAAAGGGAAGATCAAACTAATTTGGCTATGTTTGGTTATCAATAACTATTGCACTAATCAAACTACTGTACAACACAGTATTGTAATTGAAAGCTAAGAAAGTTGTCAAATAAATTGAATGGGTTTTCATTTTAATTTGCATAATATGAATAAGTGTTTTAGCCATGGTGAATACAGCAGATGAGTTTCAGCAGTGGACTTTGCATGTTTTGTAGAATATTATTTCTGTTGGAGTGTGAGAAAGAGCAAGTCTTCCCTTAGATGTTTTTCGATACAGCTACGTTTTAACGAGTTATACAGTGAGGGAAAAAAAGTATTTGATCCCCTGCTGATTTTGTACGTTTGCCCACTGACAAAGAAATGATCAGTCTATAATTTTAATGGTAGGTTTATTTGAACAGTGAGAGACAGAATAACAACAAAAGTATTTGACCCCTTTGCAAAACATGACTTAGTACTTGGTGGCAAAACCCTTGTTGGCAATCACAGAGGTCAGACATTTCTTGTAGTTGGCCACCAGGTTTGCACACATCTCAGGAGGGATTTTGTCCCACATCTTCTCCAAGTCATTAAGGTTTCGAGGCTGATGTTTGGCCACTCGAACCTTCAGCTCCCTCCACATATTTTCTATGGGATTAAGGTCTGGAGACTGGCTAGGCCACTCCAGGTCCTTAATGTGCTTCTTCTTGAGCCACTCCTTTGTTGCCTTGGCCGTGTGTTTTGGGTCATTGTCATGCTGGAATACCCATCCACGACCCATTTTCAATGCCCTGACTGAGGGAAGAAGGTTCTCACCCAAGATTTGACGGTACATGGCCCCGTCCATCGTCCCTTTGATGCGGTGAAGTTGTCCTGTTCCCTTAGCAGAAAAACACCCCCAAAGCATAATGTTTCCACCTCCATGTTCGATGGTGGGGATGGTGTTCTTGGGGTCATAGGCAGCATTCCTCCTCCTCCAAACATGGCGAGTTGAGTTGATGCCAAAGAGCTCAATTTTGGTCTCATCTGAACACAACACTTTCACCCAGTTCTCCTCTGAATCATTCAGATGTTCATTGGTAAACTTCAGACGGGCCTGTATATGTGCTTTCTTGAGCAGGGGGACCTTGCGGGCGCTGCAGGATTTCAGTCCTTCACGACGTAGTGTGTTACCAATTGTTTTCTTGGTGATTATGGTCCCAGCTGCCTTGAGATCATTGACAAGATCCTCCCGTGTAGTTCTGGGCTGATTCCTCACCGTTCTCATGATCATTGCAACTCCACAAGGTGAGATCTTGCATGGAGCCCCAGGCCGAGGGAGATTGACAGTTCTTTTGTGTTTCTTCCATTTGCGAATAATCACACCAACTGTTGTCACCTTCTCACCAAGCTGCTTGGCGATGGTCTTGTAGCCCATTCCAGCCTTGTGTAGGTCTACAATCTTGTCCCTGACATCCTTGGAGAGCTATTTGGTCTTGGCCATGGTGGAGAGTTTGGAATCTGATTGATTGAGTTTGGAATCTGATTGCTTCTGTGGACAGGTGTCTTTTATACAGGTAACAAGCTGAGATTAGGAGCACTCCCTTTAAGAGTGTGCTCCTAATCTCAGCTCGTTACCTGTATAAAAGACACCTGGGAGCCAGAAATCTTTCTGATTGAGAGGGGGTCAAATACTTATTTCATTAAAATGCAAATCAATTTATAACATTATTGACATGCGTTTTTCTGGATTTCTTTGTTGTTATTCATTCTCTCACTGTTCAAATAAACCTACCATTAAAATTATAGACAGATCATTTCTTTGTCAGTGGGCAAACGTACCAAATCAGCAGGGGATCAAATACTTTCTTCCCCTCACTGTACCTTGATGATGTCAGATTAAATAAGTACTGTTATGATCAAACTGTTCAAGGCTATTTATTGCCAGGGGTTTAAATAAAGATGGGAGAGCTATCCAATAATCGGGCTGTCATGTGATTGGCCAGTTTAAGATTTCAACCTATCAGGAGATTATATGATTGGTATCCAGGTCTTTTGATTGGGCAATTGGTAATGATTGACAGCTCAAGCTCTCCTGGCTCTAGTATTAGTTGTTCCAAATTAGAACATGATTGAGGCTTCCGACCGTTCATTCTTACGGTTCGTTCTCCTCTGTTCTCTCTAATAGGGTCTACTACAAGAAAAAAGAAAATCAAAGTATAGTGTCCTTTTTTTGTTGTTGGAACAACTGATTTGAAGCCATGATGCGATGACTTGTCATATTTTTCAGTCTGCCATTTTGATTTGAGCTGTGCTACATTTTTCTCTGCATGAGATGTTGAGTTGGAACCTGTGTTTTGAACTTTGTTGTATTTTTTTATTCTGTATATATGTGCTAAACTAGAAGCCATGATGATCCGTGATCCTAGTCTGCATCTGAAATTGCACCATATTCCCTAGTGCACTACTTTTGACCACGGCCTTGTGCTGACCCTGGTCAAAAGTAGTGCGCTATATAGGGAATAGGGTGCCATTTGGGACAGGGACCTACAGTGTTAATGCAAACTATTCCTGTAGCAACTAGCATGACTGTAAAATATGTTTTTTTTTTCTCATGAATTTCGCTGAGATCAGACAAATATTTGTAGGTGATAGTTAAAAAAAAAAAGAAATAATAATTGAACTAGGCCACTTTTAGATGATTTTTGAGAGAAAAAATAAACAAGTGATTACTTTCTTTGTAATTCTGTGTCTTCTCTGAATTAATCTGTGAGGAAATGCTGACTTGAGCCCACTGATAAACACTAAACAACACATACAGTACAATACGAACCCTTCCATACTGAAGGTTGACAGGAATTCAGAACGTGAGCAAACCTGTCCTCTGCTGGTATATATAGTGAATGATCACTGTACTGTACTTTCCTGAGAAATGTAACATTTCAAAGTGGATTAACGGAATGGGACTGACAGTATTGGGGAAAACATTCAAAGTGGACACAGATACAGTGGGTACAGTTTAAGCCACTGGTCAGTGAATGTGTCGGTGTAGGTGTAGTTTGGGGGAGGGGTGGGGGTCACGAACTGACGAAACAGTTAAGCTGATTGTTCCTGAGGTCAGGACCTGAGAAGCAGACAGTCTGAACTTCACCTGGGGTGTAATCGTTAGTCCAAAAACATTTTGCAACGGAAACAAGAGTTTCTATTGGACAAATTCAGGTAGGTCCCTCCCCATTCCGTTTGGCTCCTTCCTAGTGAATAGACCCAAACTGAAAACTGTTCCTAACACACATCAGCATAACATTCAACACTAGCTTCAGTTAGCAGGGTTGAGGAACGAGTCATGGCAGTATAATAACTCTGGTTAGACTAATAACACTGCTCAAACAACACTCGTTTCAAAGTAGGACACATGTTTTTTTTTTTTATTATCCCAAGGGCCTAAGAGACATAAAAAGTATGTGTTTGTGTGTAGCAGGAAATAGTCTGTTAAAGTAAAGCCTTACTAAGGCACTATGGATATAAGCGGGCTAAAAAGATACAGTTTATCATCATGTACAAATACACCCCTGCCTGTCCAGTGTTCTATCGACCTGCTGTTCAGATATGGGCGACCCGAATGTCTTCCTGTTCGTGACTACTACAAGTAACAGTTGAAGTGCTATTACTGTAATTATACAGGTTACAGCCAGTCCAATACATTTGACAGATTAACCAATAATCACGCAGCTACATTTAAATAATAAGGGACAAAAATATGTTTGGTATTTTCTGCGATAAACCCAACTTTGTTTTCCACACACAAGGTAAAGTTATCACAGTCCTGATTAGTGAAAATATTTTATTTTCAGACTAAAAATGTAAGCAAAAACAAACAGGCTTTTGGTAGCATCAACCAGCCCTTCAGTCTAAATATAAATTGTATTTCCTTTCAATGCATTTCAAAATATGTTCAACCATGTTAAGAATTCAATATCATCTGCCTCGTCTTTTCTCAAAAGGAACCTTTTGGAATGTGGAACTGATAAAATCTCTGTGCTACAGAATGGATGTTCAGATTCCAGGGGTCATAACCTTTTCATGTCTGGGATTCCACAACGCCGCTAAGACAATGTAGAATAACAGATCGCTCTGCTAGGTGCTATCCTTTGTTTATTTAGATCTCCAGTGGACTCCGGAGTCGTACTCATTAGGACACACTGTACCAAACTGTTTTGCAACAGAAAGCGAAAAGGAGTATTTCTTATTGGACAAGTTCAGATAGTTTTCTTCTGTTTGCTGCCTAATGAACAGGACCCAGGACTGACAACAGGGAGTGGACTGCTAGCATCAGACATTTCTCTACTTCTCTCGCTTTCATTTTCCTCTTTCCTCTCCCTCGCTCTTTCCTCTACTTCTCCTCCTTTCATCTCATCCATCCCCCGTGATTCATGGGCATGCCAGGGGGTGGCAGGGGCACCTGGGGCTGGCCTGGTGGCAGGGGGTACACCCCAGGAGGCATGCCCATCCCTGGAGGGGGCACCCCGTGTCCTGGGGGCATGCGTGGAGGCGGAGGGGGGTACTCAGGGTAGCTGTGGTTGTAGCCTGGTGGAGGGTATGCTGGGGAGGGAGGGGGCAGGTTGGGGGGTGGGTAGACGCTGGGTGGGGGGCCAGGGGGTGGGGCGTTGGGGTAAACGTGAGGGTGATAGGGCATGGGGGACCGTAGTTGGGGGGCATGGGGGCGTAGGAGGGTTCCCCTGTCTTCATTATAGACTGAAGGCTCTGGAAGCCTTCCCCTGACATGTAGGAGCTAGAGGTGGACATGCCCATGATGTAGCTAGAGGGGGGAGGAGGAGGGGGGCGGTGGGGCAGGGGAGGGGGCTGGTGGGGGGGTGGAGCGTGAGATGGGGGAGGGGGAACGGGTTCACTCCCAACGGCTGGCTCTGCTTCAGGAGGGACTGGGGGAGCTTTACGATCTGAGGGGAAGAGAGAGAGAGAGAAATAATGTAACTCCAATAAACAAACAACCCTGATCATAGGTTTCAATTCCTGTTCAACAAGACCAAACGTTTGAAGTAAACTGTCACTTTAAAAACTCTTCTACCCAGACAGGGATTCCTAGTATTCCCAGTCTAGACTATACACTCCCTGTGTAGTACTCGTTCAGAAGTTGAAACAGAAATCAGATTGGTCTGATTACTGATCTGTAAGTCGCTCTGGATAAGAGCGTCTGCTAAATTATGTAAATGTAAAAAATGTAAATGTCTGAGAGGGCAGGGCAGTAGGGGGTGGACTGTTCTGACTGGCCTGGGGGAAGTTAGTTATTTTTATTTATTTTATTTTTGGTCATTTAGCAGACGCTCTTATCCAGAGCGACTTACAGGAGCAATTAGGGTTAAGTGCCTTGCTCAAGGGCACATCGACAGATTTTTCACCTAGTCGGCTCGGGGATTAGAACCAGCGACCTTTCGGTTACTGGCACAACGCTCTTACCCACTAAGCTACCTGCCGCCCCTAGTTAGTTATGTAATCGGGATTCTAGGAAGGCCTAGAGATTGGGACGCCTGTTGTGCTTTCTAAGCTGCCCTCACAGAACGTCCTGACCCCTCAATAAAACTGTCTTTCATTAAACACACAACATAAAGATGCCACATCCTCCATCGTATGACAACTGACCTTTTCTCTCTGATTAGATAAAGATGATCAGTAGCTACTGATGTTATGCATATAATGAGCAAACTACTGAGCAGTAAGAGTCATTCCAGGTCATTTCAGCAAACCATGACACCCGCCATCTCAGGTAGTTCTGAAATTGTTTCTGTTGTTAGAAACAGCTAAGATTCGCATTCCTGAAACATTATTTTGTTGAACTGTAATTTTATCTCTGAGAAATTAAGTTTATTGATTGCACCAATTTTTATTTATAGTATTCAGATAATGTTCAATAAATAAAGTACTCAACATCTGATTTGGACCAAACTTCTTCCTTCCAATGAGTAAGACAATACATTCACCCACGGGCCCCCAATACCCCATGCCAATCCCACCCCAACAACCAGCATACAGTATCAGTTTTCTATGTTTGTAGTCTAATGGCTTTTTTCCCCTGTTCAGAGAAATTAGTCATTGAAGTCGCTTGCATTATTTATCATACTGAATTGCTTTCACGGAGGACTGGCTTGAACTTCGGAGATGACCACACAATTTATTTTCATCATGAGCCAAATCTATTGGTTTTCTACCCAAAGTTGCGAAGGAAATGTTGTGGTCTATTTAATAAACACAAGCGTCCAGCAAAATGGATAAAAGAGCATGGCGGTGAAGCAGGAACAGCGGCATCTAGTGGTCAAAACATGGTACTTCCACACTACTTAAGGTAAATAATGCAAGTGACTTCAATGACTAATTTCACTGAACAGGGGGAAAAAAACATCACCAGATTCACAGGGAATACATTACATAGTATGGAGAAGCAATACTCCAAGCCGCAGCTTCATACTACTTGTCAAACATAGAGAACTGATACTGGTTGTTGGGGTGGGATTGGCATGGGGTGTGGATAATTCTTGGGGGGATTTCTCATGTCTTACTCATTGGTAGGAAGAAGTTTGTTCCAAATCAGACATTGGGAAATATATAGTATTTATTGAATATGATCTGAATCCTATAAATTAAAATGGCCAGATTGGGTGCAATCAATTAGCTTAATTTCTCAGTGATCAAATTATAGTTCAACAATGTTTCAGGAATGCTAATTGTATCGGTTACTAATTACAGAAACGATTTCAGAACAATCTGAGACGGTGGGTGTCGAAATACTATTTATTGTGCTTTTTGAGGTGGAACGACCCAAGAGACACTCACCAGGAGGGGGTTGTGAAGTGGGCAGGGGGGGCATAGGGCTCTCCAACCGTGGAATCTTAGAACCCACTTGTTCTGGTGGTTTAGGTTCCTCTTTCGGAGAGCTCTGAGAAGACAAAAAGAGAGATACAGTCACTCACATACCCTGCTGCTTAAAGCAGGCACACAATACAAGCACCAAGTTTGACCTCTGAGCACTTTAGGTATGGTAAGCTACTACAGAACTATAGAGAAACTATGATGTCGGGGTGGTTGAACTGTCACTTTTAGCCATGGAAAGTGGACTTATTTTTATCACCAGCTGAGCTGAAACATCCAGGGACAATGCAGTCAGGCATACATCACTCACATGTGTGCGTTTAAGTGGGCTGCCCTGGGGTGAGTTCTTCTTAGGTGGAGGGGGCGGTGGGGCACCCGCTGGAGGCTGGCCCTGTGGAGGTGCTGGGCCTGGAGGAGGGGCAGGGACCGGGGACTGGGGTGGACCTCTCTGCTTGGTCTCCTGCTCCAGACCCGGGGGGATAGGAGTCTTCCCCTGGGAGTACAGGTCCAGGATCTGGTGACAGATGTCTGGGAAGAGAGAGGGGAGGTTAGGCAAGTGACAGACAGGGACAATCCTGGGCCGAATCCTAACTTTAATAAATATGCTACACACTGGACATGTTGCATAAATCATGTCAATAAGCGATTTGCTTAGTTATTGGAACAGATGTCAATTTAGGAATCAGCCCTATGAGTAGAAAGAAAAAACAGAAATTCTTACATTACAAATAAAGGTTTTTACACTAAGAACATTAACTTCTCTACCACACAATGTCGGAAGGCAGGTCCAGAAAGGTTGGACACACCTACTCGTTCAAGGGTTTTTCTTTATTTTTACTATTTTCTACATTGTAGAATAATAGTGAAGACATCAAAACTGTGAAATAACACATATAGAATCATGTAGTAACCCAAAAAAGTGTTAAACAAATCAAAATATATTTTAGATGTTAGATTCTTCAAAGTAGCCACCCTTTGCCTTGATGACAGCTTTGCACACGCTTGGCATTCTCTCAACCAGCTTCACCTGGAATGCTTTTCCAACAGTCTTGCTGAGCACTTATTGGCTGCTTTTCCTTCACTCTGCGGTCCAATTCATCCCAAACCATCTCAATTGGGTTGAGGTCGAGTGATTTTGGAGGCCAGGTCATCTGATGCAGCACTCCATCACTCTCCTTATTGGTCAAATAGCCCTTACACAGCCTGGAGGTGTGCTGGGTCAATGTCCTGTTGAAAAACACATGATAGTCCCACTAAGCGCAAACCAGATGGAATGGCGTATCGCTGCAGAATGCTGTGGTAGCCATGCTGGTTAAGTGTGCCTTGAATTCTAAATAAATCACAGACAGTGTCACCAGAAAAGCACCCCCACACCATCACTCCTCCTCCTCCATGCTTCACGGTGGGAACCGCACATGCGCAGATCATCCGTTCACCTACTCTGCGTCTCACAAAGACACAGCGGTTGGAACTAAAAACCTCAAATTTGGACTCATCAGACCAAATGACAGATTTCCACCAGTCTAATGTCCATTGCTCGTGTTTCTTGGCCCAAGCAAGTCTCTTCTTCTTACTGGTGTCCTTTAGTAGTTGTTTCTTTGTAGCAATTCGACCATGAAGGCCTGATTCACACAGTCTCCTCTGAACAGTTGATGTTGAGATGTGTCTGTTACTTGAACTCCGTGAAGCATTTATTTGGGCTGCAATTTCTGAGGCTGGTAACACTAATGAACTTATCCTCTGCAGCAGAAGTAACTCTGGGTCTTCCTTTCCTATGGCGGTCCTCATGAGAGCCAGTTTCATCATAGCGCTTGATTGTTTTTGCAACTGCACTTGAAGAAACGTTCATAGTAATGATGGACTGTCATTTCTCTTTGCTTATTTGAGCTGTTCTTGCCATAATATGGACTTGGTCTTTTACCAAATAGGGCTATCTTCTGTATACCTTGTCACAACACAACTGATTGGCTCAAACGCATTAAGAAGGAAAGAAATTCCACAAATTAACTTTTAACAAGGCACACCTGTTAATTGAAATGCATTCCAGGTGACAACCTCATGAAGCTGGTTGAGAGAATGCCAAAAGTGTGCAAAGCTGTCATCAAGGCAAAGGGTGGCTACTTTGAAGAATCTCAAATATAAAATATATTTTGATTTGTTTAACACTCTTTTGGTCACTACATGATTCCATATGCGTTATTTCATAGTTTTGATGTCTTCACTATTATTCTACAATATAGAAAATAGTAAAAATAAAGAAAAACCCTGGAATGAGTAGGTGTGTCCAAACCTTTGACTGGTACTGTATATTCAGCATTACATATGGCACTAGATCCTCTCAGAGCCTTCCTTTCTATACCTTCCAGCAGCTCCACAGGGACGTCCTGGACAAACTGCTCCCACCATCGCCGTGAAGACTGCTTGGACGTCCACTCCTGGATGTCAAACTTACACAGCCGTCCAGCCAGGTACATGACCGCTACTGCTATGATCTCTGGTTCCCACTGCAGGGATAGCATGGTGCACAGACTGGACAGAGGTAGGAACAGAGAGAGCAGTTTAGATGTGGAGGCAAATACAGTCCTATAATACTACTCAATGAATACAGTAAGATGAGAAAAAAAAAGTATTGTAAAGTGGTTAACCCACTGGCTATAGGGTGAATGCACCAATTTGTAAGTCGCTCTGGATAAGAGCGTCTGCTAAATGACTTAAATGTAAATGTAAATGTAATGAGAGAAGGTGAGAACCAACTACTGTAAGGTGAGGCACTATATGACAGGACACAGGAATATAAATAGGAGACCTGTAACATTATTAACATTCAAGCCTTCAGGTCAGACTGTAAATCAGGAGAATAGGAGTCCTAACTACTGTGTTATGTTTCGCCCACCTGTCGTTGACGAAGGTCCATGCCATCTGCACCAGCTTCTGAACTTTGGTTTTGTCACCTAGAACGAAAAAAAAAAAAAAAAGGACAGTTGGAAATTAAGTTAGACATGAAGGGTTGGAAATGAAGGGTTGGAAATGAAGGGTTGGAAATGAAGGGTTGGAATTGAAGGGTTGGAATTTAAGCGTTAGGAATGAAGAGTTAGGAATGAAGAGTTAGGAATGAAGTCAAACTAAGATGGAAACGCCACCTTTCAGACCTTTGAGCTGCTTGGCATATCTCAGGAGGAACATGTAAGGGTGTTCCACTTGCAGGTCAAACTTGATTGTCTGTAGCAGAATCCTCTCTAGCACCATAACCTCTTCCTGTTGATGGCGGAAATCCTACGACACATCCCAGGAAACACAAGAGCGTAAAGTAAGGAAAACACAAGGGCTTTTCACACTACTACACAATCAAGCTGTACTGAGCTGGCCTGGTTAAGCATTCACCATAATCGTGAAGTTGCATATTGGTGGAATTCAGATATGACGTAATTGTTTTGGCACTAGCCAGAGAGTTTTTAAACTACGGCGCGCAAACATGGTTCAATGTGCCAATAAATCGTCACAATCTACTTTTTCGGTTTTTCAAATTGCCGCCATCTTGGAGCTAATTGGGATCAAGTTTACTGTGCTAATGCCGATACAAAAAAAAAAAGCCTAATGGAGAGCACTGTATAATATGACAAACGTCGCAAATGAGGCATTTGTGTTAAGTACATGGGGGCTGCCATATTTATGCATGGTTGGACCTGTGCTGAAGGACAATGTGAAAAGAAAAGCCTATTATCGAGCCAGCACAGTTTGGTTTGGGTCAGCACGTGTGAAAAGGGTACCAGCAGGACTTCACTGTACCTAAAAACAGAAGAAGGAGAAGTAAATGAAGTAAGATATCTCTCACTTTTGGGTCGTCTCCAAACTGGGCAAACTGTACGTCGTTCAGTAAGCTGCGAGCCGTCTTGATGATGTCTTTACATTTCTTAGGAGTCTCCTCCACTTTCCCAGCCAGGAAGAGACAACACGCACCGGTCACCTGGAGACATAGTTCCTTCAGAAAGTATTCATACCCCTTGACTTATTCCACATTTTGTTGTGTTACAGCCTGAATTCAAAATTGATTAAATATATGTTTTCCATCTACACACAATACCCCATCATGAGAAAGTGAAAACATGATTTTAGACATTTTAGCAAATTTATTGAAAATGAAATACAGAAATATCTAATTTACATAAGTATTCACACCCGAGTCAATACATGTTAGAATCACCTTTGTCAGTGATTACAGCTGTGAGTCTTTCTGGGTAAGTCTCTAAGAGCTTTGCACACCTGGATTGTACAATATTTGCACAATTGCACAAGCTCTGTCAAGTTGGTTGTTGATCATTGCCAAACATCCATTTTACATTTACATTTACGTCATTTAGCAGACGCTCTTAACCAGAGCGACTTACAAATTGGTGCATTCACCTTATGATAGCCAGAAGGATTACTTTTATACTATCCCAGGTATTCCTATTATTATATAGTATTATTTTCAAGTCTTGCCATTAATATTCAAGCCGATTTAGGTCGAAACGGTAACTAGGCCACTCAGGAACATTTAATGTCGTCTTGGTAAGCAACTCCAGTGTATATTTCGCCTTGTGTTTAAGGTTATTGTCCTGCTGAAAGGTGAATTCATCTCCCAGTGTCTGGTGGAAAGCAGACTGAACCAGGTTTTCCTCTAGGATTTTGCCAATGCTTAGCTCCATTCCATTTATTTATATCCTGAAAAACTCCCCAGTCCTTAACGATTACAAGCATACCCATAACATGATGCAGCCACCACTATGCGTGAAAATATGGAGAGTGGTACTCAGTAATGTGTTGTATTGGATTTGCTCCAAACATAACACTTTCTATTCAGGACAAAAAGTTAAAGTGGCAATATGTAACTTTTTAGGAGACCCGACCAAATTCACATAGAAATGTGAGTTATAGATGTATTATTCTACTTGAAAGCAAGTCTAAGAAGTGGTAGATCTGTTCTATGTGTGCTATTTCTATGCTTCCCGTTCCTAAGTTTTGATTTTGCGTCTTTTACTTTCGGTTTTGTACACCAGTTTCAAACAGCTGAAACAACAATATTTTTTGTTTATGGACAATATATTTCCCAGCGGTTTAGATGGTACAATGATTCTCTACACTATACTAGCTTATTTTGTCACATAAACTGAAATTAGGGGAACTATTAAGAGTTTTAGCAACCAGGAAATGGCGGAGCGATTGCTGCATAGTGCAACTTTAATTGCTTTGCCACACTTTTTGCAGTATTACTTTAGTGCCTTGTTGCAAACAGGATGCATGTTTTGGATTTAAAAATAATGATGTACAGGTTTCCTTCTTTTCACTCTGTCAATTAGGTTAGTATTGTGGAGTAACTACAATGTTGTTGATCCATCCTCAATGTTCTCCTATCACAGCCATTCAACTCTGTAACTGTTTTAAAGTCGCCATCGGCAACAGAGTTAGAAAGGACGCCTGTATCTTTGTAGTGACTGGGTGTATTGATACAGCATCCAAAGTGTAATTAATAACTTCACCATGCTCAAAGGGATATTCAATGTCTGCCGTTCTTTGCGAGGCATTGGAAAACCTCCCTGGTGTTTGTGGTTGAAATTCACTGCTCGACTGAGAGACCTTACAGATAATTGTATGTGTGGGGTTAAACACTATTATTGCACACAGAGTGAGTCCATGCAACTTATTATGTGACTTGTTAAGCACGTTTTTACTCCTGAACCTATTTAAGCTTGCCATAACAAAGGCGTTGAATACTTATTGACTTAAGACGTTTCATTTTTAATGAATTTGTAAAAATGTCTAAAAACATAACTCAACTTTGACATTATGGGGTATTGTGTGTAAGCCAGTGACCCAAAATCTAAATGAAATCAATTTTAAATTCAGGCTGTAAGACAACAAAATGTGGAAAAAGTCTAGGGGTGTGAATACTCTCTGAAGGCACTGTACACAAGTCTCACACACCATTTAATACCATTTAAATACCAGCACATTAGACAGTACCTCTAGGTATGCACCACTGAGATTAAAAAGTTGACAACACGACCGTGTACAATTATTCTGATTCGTGAAGGCAAGTATTGCACAAGTGTAGCATTGCAAAGTCGCTTTGGATAAGTGTGTCTGGATAAGTGTGTCTGGATAAGTGTGTCTGGATAAGTGTGTCTGCTAAATGATGTAGTACTAATGAACACTGCAGAAATGCCTTATGCATACTGACACCAGTAATGCAATGGCTATACTCACATATCTGGGGAACTGTTTGAAGGAGTGAAACATGTAGAAGCGGTGGAAGTATATGATACCTGTTGCCAGGGTGTCATAATGTCTGATGACAGAGTTCAGGTTAAATTCAACAAATGAGGAGTTTGACTTGAAACCGTTTTTTATAGTTCTAAAATGTCAAAACTAAAAAAAAAAATACCCTAATTGAATATACACTGAGTGTACAAAAAATTAAAGACACCTGGTCTTTCCATGACATAGCCTGACCAGGTGAAAGCTATGATCCCTTATTGATGTCACTTGTTATATCCACTTCAATCAGTGTAGATGAAGGGGAGGAAACAGGTTAATTAATGATTTTTAAGCCTTGAGACAATTGAGACATGGATTGTGTATGTGTGCCATTCAGAGGGTGAATGGGCAAGACAAAAGATTTAAGTGCCTTTGAACGGGGTATGGTAGTAGGTGCCAGGCGCACCGGTTTGTGTCAAGAACTGCAACGCTGCTGGGTTTTTGACACTCAGCAGTTTCCTGTGTATATCAAGAGTGGTCCACCACCCAAAGGACATCCAGCCAACTTGACACAACTGTGGGAAGCATTGGAGTCAACATGGGCCAGCATCCCTGTGGCCCGATGAATTGAGGCTGCTCTGATGGCAAAAGTGGGGGTGCAACTAAATATTAGGAAGGTGTCCTTAATGTTTTGTACACTCAGTACACACACACACACATATATTCACTACCAGTCAAAAGTTTGGACACACCTACTCATTCAAGGGTTTTTCTTTATTTTTACTATTTTCTACATTGTACAATAGTAGTGAAGACATCAAAACTATGAAATAACACATATGGAATTATGTAGTAACCAAAAAAGTATTTCAACAAATATATTTTAGATTCTTCAAATAGCCACCCTTTGCCTTGATGACAGCTTTGCACACTCTTGGCATTCTCTCAACCAGCTTCATGAGGTAGTCAACTGGAATGCATTTCAATTAACAGGTGTGCTTTCTTAAAAGTTAATTTGTGGAATGTCTTTCCTTCTTAATGCGTTTGAGCCAATCAGTTGTGTTGTGACAAGGTAGGGTTGGTATACAGAAGATAGCCCTTTTTGGTAAAATACTAAGTCCATATTATGGCAAGAACAGCTCAAATAAGCAAAGAGAAACGACAGTCCATCATTACTTTAAGACATGAAGGTCAGTCAATATGGAACATTTCAAGAACTTTTAAAGTTTCTTCAAGTGCAGTTGCAAAAACCATCAAGCGCTATGATGAAACTGGATCTCATGAGGACCGCCACAGGAATGGAAGACCCAGAGTTACCTCTGCTGCAGAGGATAAGTTCATTAGAGTTACCAGCCTCAGAAATTGCAGCCCAAGTAAATGCTTCACAGAGTTCAAGTAACAGACACATCTCAACATCAACTGTTCAGAGACTGTGTGAATCAGGTCTTCATGGTTGAATTGCTGCAAAGAAACCACTACTAAAGGACACCAATAAGAAGAAGAGACCTGCTAGGGCCAAGAAACACGAGCAATGGACATTAGACCGGTGGAAGTTTGTCCTTGACTCCAAATTTGAGATTTTTGGTCTTTGTGAGACGTGGTGTGGGTGAACGGATGATCACCGCACATGTATTTCCCACTGTAAAGCATAGGAGGTGGTGTTATGGTGTGGGGGTGCTTTGCTGGTGACACTGTCTGTGATTTATTTAGAATTCAAGGCACACTTAACCAGCATGGCTACCACACCATTCTGCAACGATACGCCATCCCATCTGGTTTGGGCTTAGTGGGACTATCATTTGTTTTTCAACAGGACAATGACCCAACACACCTCCAGGCTGTGTAAGGGCTATTTGACCAAAAAGGAGAGTGATGGACTGCTGCATCAGATGACCTGGCCTCCAAAATCACCCGACCTCAACCCAATTGAGATGGTTTGGGATGTGTCGGACTGCAGAGTGAAGCAAAAGCAGGCAACAAGTGCTCAGCATATGTGGGAACTCCTTCAAGACTGTTTGAAAAGCATTCCTCATGAAGTTGGTTGAGAGAATGCCAAGAGTGTGCAAAGTTGTCATCAAGGCAAAGGGTGGCTACTTTGAAGAATCTCAAATATAAAATATATTTTGATTTGTTTAAAACTTTTTGGGTTTCTACAAGATTCCATATGTGTTATTTCATAGTTTTGATGTCTTCACTATTATTCTACAATGTAGAAAATAGTAAAACTAAAGAAAAACCCTTGAACGAGTAGGTGTATCCAAACTTTTGACTGGTACTATATATATATATATATATATATATATATATATATATATATATATATATATATATATATATATACAATTGGAAATATTTATCATATTCCTCATGTATGGTTATATAGTGATGTCACTGACCACTGCCCCTATATATAGGACTTTCCAATATCTGGTGTGTAAAAGGATACAGTCCGAGTCTGGTCCCCACATCAAATATGAACCGGGCCCCCTCCCTGCGGTACCGGGCCTCTGTTGCCGGGTCCAGGCCCTCGGACTGGGACGGGGTGTGGGCCAGGTCCTTTTTGTCCCAGTACCAGCATGGCTTGATATGGTCCAGGAAGGCCTGACCACTGGAGGGGTGGTTGTTTTCCTTCATCTGGTGAAGAGAGGAGGATGATGGAGCCGCTGAACTAGAAGACTGGCAACAGAGGAGGAAGGGATGATTCACAGCATGAATGAATGGTGTATTGTCATCTTGGATGAAGAAATAGTGTAGCTAGTAAGCTAGCTAGAGTTATAAAAACGAAACATATCACAAACATATAGTGTTGTAAGCTAGCTAGAAAGATGTTTACCTGTATCATTCTAGCTAGCTTACTAGCTTTCAGGCCGAGGTTGCTAACGTTAGCTAAGTTAACTTGCTAAACTAACTTTAGCACTCCCTCGAGAGGCTAACGTTAGCTAGCTAATGACTTTAGAACTAATCCAAAACACACGCATTTCGAAAGTACATGGTCTAAAATCAGAAAAGAATGACGATTACCTTTATCATGTAGACTTAATAATGAGTAACACTACCAACAATCGATTAACTCGTTTTAAATTTATATTGAATTAGTCATCGAAAACGGTCCCCATCGTAACATGGGCGCCGCCATTTTGTTTTACGTCAGAAGCCGGTGCGGGGGTTGTATGCGTGCGCAGTCGCGCTTTGGACAAAATGATCCACTAGAGGGCGACAGAGAACTACTAATGTTGATGACTCCACCACAGATATTTCACCGGATGTACCAAATCATGAGAAAACAAAAAGAGAATTACTTGACACATTGGAAAGAATTAACAAAACATCTGAGCAAACTAGAACGCTATTTGGCCCTAAACAGAGAGTAGACAGTGGCAGAATACCTGACCACTGTGACTGACCCAAACTTATGGAAATCTTTGACTATATACAGAGACAGACTCAGTGAGCATAGCCTTGCTATTGAGAAAGGCCGCCCACAAAATGAGGTGGAAACTGAGCTGCACTTCCTAACCTCCTGCCTAATGTATGACCATATTAGAGACAAATATTTCCCTCAGAAAATACCCAGACCCACAAAGAATTAGAAAACAAACCCAATTTTGATAAACTCCCATATCTATTGGGTGAAATACCACACTGTGCCATCACAGCAGCACGATTTGTGACCTATTGCCACAAGAAAAGGGCAACCAGTGAAGAACAAACACCTTTTGTACTTTAACTATTTGCACATAATACATTTACATTTTAGTCATTTAGCAGACGCTCTTATCCAGAGCGACTTACAGTTAGTGAATACATATTTTTTTATACTGGCCCCCCGTGGGAATCGAACCCACAACCCTGCCATTATATAACATTTGAAATGTCTTTATTCTTTTGGAACTTTTGTGAGTCTAATGTTTACTGTTAACTTTTTAATTGTTTATTTCACTTTGGTTTGTTATCTATTTCACTTGCTTTGGCAATGTAAACGTCTGTTTCCCATGCCAATAAAGCGCTTAAATTGAAATTGAATTGTATGAATGTGAATTATCCGGTTGGCGTTTCCCTCATTACCAAATTTGGTGATGAGAGGAAGCCCAGTGGCCGGCAGTGGAAGAAGATGGAGCGAGATGGATTTTGGTCGACATTCTGCTAATTTTCTCATCGATGAAACATTTGATCTCCATACAGTTTTCTGTTTCCAAAACTAGAATCTGTAACAAACAGAGTGGACTTTTTGTAGACATTACCCTTTGCCAAAGTTTCTTAAAATTGTGTTGTTTAGAAGGAATGCAAGGGCGAATTAAATTATTGCACACAAGCGCTTCACAGAGTATGCGTTCCCTAACGGAAATATGCAACAAATACTACAACGCTAGGATCTCACTAGCTCGTGCTTGGCTCTGCCCACCTCCTTGCTTGTTCTGCCCACTATGATGAATTTACTCCAATTGGAAACGACAGGTTGTGGTCTATCTAGAGTTAGTTATACAAATCTTTGCCTCTACTTTTTTTATGTAGAGGGGCCAGGGTTCCTTTCTGACGCCCGGCCCAGAAAGACAAGACGGCCACATAGAGAAGTCAGATTTTAAAAATCCTAATAAGACACTTTTTTCCATCACTCACAGCCGAAAATATTCAAATGTTATATTCATCCAATGCAGTGGCGGCTCAAGGGGGGCAATTTTTCTGATGATTTAGGTGACCTACACACATTTTAAAAAAGATATGTCCAGCAACAACATGAAGACAGGGGCAGCATATAAGTCAATACCAGAAGCATTTATTGACTGATCTCAAAAGTGTTGGCTTACAAAAGCAAAATAAGCTATCACAGTAAAAATAATCAAGGGTGTTCTTTCACATTCCTCAACACTGCATAAACAATATGCATTTCCATAAAACACCTCATCTAATTGTGCCACAAAGTTGACAAGTCCAAGAAAAATACCAGGGTTGGTGGATCCCTCAGTTTCATCTTTGCCTCGCAAAGCTAACTCAAACACTCCGCAAAACTTCACACACTGGATTAGCCGGCTGAGGATGTGGCGGTTCTTGCTAACCTCATCGTTGTGGCGGCGGACAGCTAGCCTGTATCCCTCATCCAGTTGAGTGGCAATGTTCACTCTCCCCAAAGCAGACAATCTCAAACAGCTATCCATGTGGGTCTTTGACAGCTCATGTTTCTTAATCTTTTCTGAAAGATGGTGCATGTCCGTTACACCAGTCGCTGTCCAAGCGGTGCTGTCTGCCGTGCCGCCTTCAGGGTGAAAGAGTAAGCAGGGGGTAGCAGAAGACTGCATTAGCTACATCGCAGCCTGCTAGCCAGGTTTTTCGTTCGTACCAATTTTTGGAAAATCCTCGGGTGAAGGACTTTCCCCCTTTAGTAGAAACCTGTTGAATTATTAAATTTGGTCTGGGAGGTCCTAATTGTTTCGTTGCCAATTTATCTTGATTTGTTCGCCGACAAAAAGGAACTTCTTTCAAAGAGACAATCGAGTTGCACTGAACGCTAGCCATCTTGACAGTAGTACGTGAATTGATTGACGCTGCTACCCGCTCTTTTCTTAGTTACGTTCATGGTTATGTTACGTATGACGAAAGCGCGTAAGTGCAAGCCCTCCCGGAACCCATAGAGATTGTATTGAAAGCTCTGATATTTGAAAAAAAAAGATTTTACATGAGAGTCTATGAGAGACTTCTGGGGCGATTTTCAACCTGACTGAAATCGCCCCAAAAGGGGCGGGGCCATTTGAAGCACGACTTTAGCCTGATTGCACATTTAGTGGCAGATCAGACGTCTAGATTAGAACACTGATAACTACTGTTGCCGTGATATAATTGATTAGAAAAAAAATCCCTTCCTTTTCCCGTTTGGCAGCGCGTCGCCCATTTCGCCCTAATGAACACACCGCCCCTGATCCAATGTCTGGAATGTTTATTGATGATGTCGTCGCTGCTCACGCTGCTCCCCACTGATGCAGCGTTCAGAACAACTGGGAACTCGTAAATCTCTGACTTCCTACTTCAATGCGTTCAAGACAACTGGGAAATCAGGAAAAAAACGAGCTCTGACTGGGAAAAATCGTTTTTTAAAGGTCTTTCTAGAGCTCCGACTTTCCGACCTGCCGATCACTGTCGTCATGATTTGACCTCGTTTTTTCAGAGTTCCCAGTTGTCTTGAAAGCACAATGAGTGCTAGTGCGCATGTGCTGTTGGTCCATATAACCGGATGCAACCTGGATATAGACGGTCCATGAATCGGCGTATAAAACCTGAGTAGATTACCTTGAAAACAAAAGATCTGACATTTTGGACGCAGTCTCCCAATTCTTATTATACTTCAGTAAGAGGAGCTCAATGGTCAGTCCGAGTTCATGAATGGATAAATTAATAAATCAATCAGTGGTGATGCGTCATTCAGGGCAATTGGGCCACGGCCCCGCCACTTTCCAGAAGATGTTTTGCATGTTATTCTGGCATTCATTCGTGTCTCAATATTATATAGCTAGCAAACAATGTAAATAAAGTCATTGCTTGAGTTAATGAGCAGCGCACTCGACTCCTCTCTGTTTTATTTGAGTAAGGCGGTTCCAGAATGCAGCTGTTTCAGCCTCGCTCAGTTCCTTCTGTGGCAGAGGGGCAGCCAGAGTATGCACAGACGGAAGCCATCGTTGATCTTCTTTGGTTTGCGCGTGATTGGCTCAGGGTGATGTCACTCACAACACCGCAAGCACCTACTGGGAGAGCCCACTGATGGCCAGGCAGCTTCTGCCCCCTTGGGTGCTGTCATAGAGTTAGGTTTGGCAGTGCCCGTCCAAGGAGGCTCAAGGTCCATTGGCCACAGATAAGTCAACGTCTTTTCTCCGGTAACTTTGATTGGACTGATGTGTTTCAACTTCATTGTTCACCACGGCCAGCTGAAAAGTTATCATGTTGACTATCTCCTAGCAAATCAACTTAGCGATATGAAGGAAATGCAGAGATAAACCGTCTCGGTGCTCATCAGCCACTAAACATTGACACAAGGCCATCCATTAAAATAAAGCAAGCTGGGAAAAAAAAGATTCAACTGTGGTTGGTGGTGGATGGAAGCAGTGGCTAACATCTGTTTTGAGGTAGCTATATGACGTGGCTTGTTGTTAATGTTTGATGTCAGACTGTTATACCCATGGAACTGGAGCTATAGATGAAGCACTCACTAAGTCGCTCTGGATAAGAGCATCTGCTAAATGACTCAAATGTAAAAATTTTAATGAAGCGAGGGAGTAACTTAATACATTTTGTTGCTTTATTCTTAACCGGAGCATCTTGGTTACAGGAAGGCAGACGCACTCAGAACGGTGTTTTGGCTGCATCCCAATACTGTAACAATGAAGCAATATTGTAGACCCATGCAGAATTTTACTATGGGAAGTAAACTGATCATAACCGAATGTTATAACGTTTGTGTGTGTAGTGGTTATGGTGCATATTAGCTTTTTTGATTGAGTTTACCCCATCGATATTTTCATGTTATAATCGCCACTAGAATCAATTCATTAATTTACTACTGGGTGAATGGATGAATATACACTACCGTAAAAAATGTGGGGTCACTTAGAAATGTCCTTGTTTTCGAAAGAAAAGCAAAATTTTTGTCCATTAAAATAACATCAAATTCATCAGAAATACAGTGTAGACATTGTTAATGTTGTAAATGGCTATTGTAGCTGGAAACGGCTGATTTTTAATGGAATATCTACATAGGCGTACAGAGGCACATTATCAGCAACCATCAGTCCTGTGTTCCAATGGCACGTTGTGTTTGCTAATCCAAGTTTATCATTTTAAAAGGCTAATTGATCATTAGAAAACCCTTTTGCAATTATGTTAGCACTGCTGAAAACTGTTGTGTTGATTAAAGGAGCAATAAAACTGGCCTTCTTGAAACTAGTTGAGTATCTAGAGCATCAGCAATTGTGGGTTCGATTACAGGCTCAAAATGGCCAGAAACAAATAACTTTCTTCTGAAACTCATCAGTCTATTCTTGTTCTGAGAAATGAAGGCTATTCCATGCGAGAAATTGCCAAGAAACTGAAGATCTCGTACAACGCTGTGTACTACTCCCTTCACAGAACAGGGCAAACTGGCTCTAACCAGAATAGAAAGAGGAGTGGGAGGCCCCGGTGCACAACTGAGCAAGAGGACAAATACATTAGAGTGTCTAGTTTGAGAAACAGGCGCCTCACAGGTCCTCAACTGGCAGCTTCATTAAATAATACCCGCAAAACACCAGTCTCAAAGTCAACCGTGAAGAGGCGACTCCGGGATGCTGATCTTCTAGGCAGAGTTGCAAAGAGAAAGCCATATCTCAGACTGCCCATCTTAATCTTTTATTTTTATTGGCCAGTCTGAGATATGGCTTTTTCAGCTGTGCTAACATAATTGTAAAAAGGTTTTCTAATGATCAATTAGCCTTTTAAAATGATAAACTTGGATTAGCAAACACAACGTGCCATTGGAACACAGGACTGATGGTTGCTGATAATGGGCCTCTGTACGCCTCTGTAGATATTCCCTTAAAAATCAGCCATTTCCAGCTACAATAGCCATTTACAACATTAACAATGTCTACACTGTTTTTCTGATCAATTTGATGTTATTTTAATGGACAAAATAATAGATTTTATTTAAAAAACAAGGACATTTCTAAGTGACCCCAAACTTTGAACGGTAGTGTATAAGGTTTGCTTTGGATTGTCTAGTTGCCTCTTTTACTGATGACATTACAGAAATCACGTTATTCATCGAGGGACAAACTAGGCCCAGTGCACAATCAAGTTTATAGATTTGGCTAATACATCAGTCCATATTGGGCAATGTGTTTGCAATTTCAGAGTTGACTAGAATAGTGAAAAACTATTTTCCCCATCACTCAAGTTTCAGTCAAAAAAAAAAAAATCATCTGATTTGTATTTGGTTGAAGGAAGGAGATAAATTGGTCCTGTCACAACTAATGTGTGTAGTTCGTGTCCAAGAACATGAGGCAATCCGCTCCCAACGACCTCCCTATTATCTCTGTCAGCTCCCAGAGAACAGACAGCGTTGAAACATTTACTTAATCCCAATTAAAAATCTGGAATCTGCATGTATTATTAACCCCTTCTCAGACAAAGCCTTTTAACAGTGGGAAGAGTTGTCACGTTGTGTGCCATGGGGCCACTGTTACAAGCCTTGTCTGGTTGTTTGTTGCCCATAGCAAGAGATCTTAATCTGTCACTCAGGCCGTAGGATACACACACACACACACACACACACACACACACACACACACACAAACACACACACACACACACACACACACACACACACACATACACACACACACACACACTCCGTACACAGTAAATCAGCTCATGAATAATATACTCCTATCCTCTTTATTAATATTAAACACTGCATAATAAGGCACTATAAGCAAATCCCAGAGCAATATTCATATTAACTGTGATGTGTCCCTACAGTGGACCTCTCTTTGTTGTCTCAGTGTCCTTTTTCACATGATGTTAAATTATTTAACCTTTACTGTGAGCGCCACAAATATTGGGACAGTGACAATTATTTTGCTGTTTTGACTCTGTACTCCAGCATGGCGGATTTTTGCAATGATACAACGACTATGAAGTTAAAGTGCAGACTGTCAGCTTTAATTTGAGGGTATTTTCATCCATATAGGGTGAACCATTTAGAAATTACAGCACTTTTTGTATGTAGTCCCTCCCATTTTAGGAGACCAAAAGTATTGGGACAAATTCACTTATACAGTATGTGTATTAAAGTAGTCAACAGTTTAGTATTTGGTCCCATATTCCTAGCACACAATGACTACATCAAGCTTGTGACTCTACACATTTGTTGGCTGCATTTGCTGTTTGTTTTGGTTGTGTTTCAGATTATTTTGTGCCGAATAGAAATGATTGGTAAATAATGCATTGTGTCATTTTGGAGTCACTTTTATTGTAAATAATAATATAATATGTTTCTAAACACTTCTACATTAATGTAGATGTTACCATGATTATGGATAGTCCTGAATGAATCGTGAATCATGATTAGTGAAAAAGTTACAGATGCATAAATATCATACCCCCCCAACCTCCCCTGTTATTGTAATGGTAAGAGGTTTGCATTTTTAGAGAGGGGGGGGGGGGGGGTCATGATATTCATGCCTCTGTAACTTTTTCACTCATCGTTATTCACAATTCATTCAGGACTATCTGTAGTCATGGTAGCATCCACATTAATGTAGACAATAGTTCTCACAGTCTCACATCAGAATTAGATGTTCATCCATGTTTCTCAAACATCAAATTTAGAAGTGGTTGCAAACGTCAAATTTCAAAGTGTTTAAGGTTACATTTAGGGATTAACTCCACATTTTTAAGGTTAGGGTTAAGTTTAGCCATTAACTCTGAAATCTTAAGGTTAGGTATTAACTCAAAATGGTCAAGGTAAGGGTTAAAGTTTGGGATAGGCTTAAAACAAACATTTCAAAAACAACTTTCTATCGCGGGATTCGAATTTACAACCTTTGGAATCAGAGGCAGATGCTTACGCCCATCTGCCCATCTGCCACAATGCCCTTGCAAAACCAAAACCAAAACCAAAGCGCTCACTGTTGCCCCTAATGACCATTGCCCGACATCCTCAGACATTGATAGACGTCGAGTACTGACTTGTATCACAGCTGACCTGGCTGAATATAGAAGTATTTAGAAACATATTATATTCTTATTTACAATAAAAGCGACTCCAAAATGACACAATACATTATTTACCATTAATTTCTATTGGGCACAAAATAATCTGAAACACAACCAAAACAAACAGAAAATGCAACCAACAAGTTTGTATAGTCACAAGCTTCATGTAATCATTGCGTGCTAGGAATATGTGGCCTAATACTAAACTTTTGACTACTTTAATACACATATAAGGGAATTTGTCCCAATACTTTTGGTCCCCTAAAATGGGGGGACTATGTACAAAAAGTGCTGTAAATTCGAAACGGTTCAACCTATACCCTCAAATTGAAGCTGACAGGCTGCACATTGATCCCATAGTCATTGTATAATTTCAAATCCAAAGTGCTGGAGACAAAACAAGCAAAAATGTGTCGCTGTCCCAGTACTTTTGGAGCTCACTGTAAATCGCATTGCACTTGGCTGCTTTTATGTTTTTGCTATTACGATTGGGACTCCGTAAAGATCCCAGGATCTTTGGAAATGTTCATTGCTAGATTGCATTAATGCACTTATGTTCTGTTATTATTCAATAGCATTTCCATGACCATACTTAAAATGTTTAGCCCTTACTGTAAAGCCCTTATGCCCTTAGCTTTACAGTCATTTCCCATTCCCTGTGTTGAATGCCCTCCAGTGTTTCAGTTACTCTACTGTCATGGTCGTTCCCTGACACAGTACTCACACAGCCCTGACACGCAACACTCGTCTCCTCAGAAGTAAAACTTTGGACTTAAAACCTTTCCTGTGTCCACAAGCAGTATGTTGTGGTGTCTTGGCCCGATGCTACCGGGCTATAACTGCCTTTGCCCCGAGCCAACAGCAATCTGCCATCATGGAGCTATACTGATGTTTTATTGAGGAACCCAAGGGGTAAGGAGCAGGGAGCTGGGACTCAGGGAGCCGTAGGGATCATGGTAAGAGTGTGTAACTTTGGAGTTGTTGTCTTCCAGCAAATAGGATGCATCTGCTGAGGTCTCTCTCTCTCTCTCTCTCTCTCTCTCTCTCTCTCTCTCTCTCTCTCTCTCTCTCTCTCTCTCTCTCTCTCTCTCTCTCTCTCTCTTTTTTTCTCTCTGTCTCTGTCTCTCTCTCTCTTTATACTGCTCAAAAAAATAAAGGGAACACTTAAACAACACAATGTAACTCCAAGTCAATCACACTTCTGTGAAATCAAACTGTCCACTTAGGAAGCAACACTGATTGACAATACATTTCACATGCTGTTGTGCAAATGGAATAGACAACAGGTGGAAATTATAGGCAATTAGCAAGACACCCCCAAAAAAGAAGTGGTTCTGCAGGTGGTGACCACAGACCACTTCTCAGTTTCTATGCTTCCTGGCTGATGTTTTGGTCACTTTTGAATGCTGCCGGTGCTTTCACTCTAGTGGTAGCATGAGACGGAGTCTACAACCCACACAAGTGGCTCAGGTAGTGCAGCTCATCCAGGATGGCACATCAATGCAAGCTGTGGCAAGAAGGTTTGCTGTGTCTGTCAGCGTAGTGTCCAGAGCATGGAGGCGCTACCAGGAGACAGGCCAGTACATCAGGAGACGTGGCGGAGGCCGTAGGAGGGCAACAACCCAGCAGCAGGACTGCTACCTCCGCCTTTGTGCAAGGAGGAGCAGGAGGAGCACTGCCAGAGCCCTGCAAAATGACCTCCAGCAGGCCACAAATGTGCATGTGTCTGCTCAAACGGTCAGAAACAGACTCCATGAGGGTGGTATGAGGCCCCGATGTCCACTGGTGGGGGTTGTGCTTACAGCCCAACACCGTGCAGGACGTTTGGCATTTGCCAGAGAACACCAAGATTGGCAAATTCGCCACTGGTGCCCTGTGCTCTTCACATATGAAAGCAGGGTCACACTGAGCACATGTGACAGACGTGACAGAGTCTGGAGATGCCGTGGAGAACGTTCTGCTGCCTGCAACATCCTCCAGCATGACCGGTTTGGCGGTGGGTCAGTCATGGTGTGGGGTGGCATTTCTTTGGGGGGCCGCACAGCCCTCCATGTGCTCGCCAGATGTAGCCTGACTGCCATTAGGTACCGAGATGAGATCCTCAGACCCCTTGTGAGACCATATGCTGGTGCGGTTGGCCCTGGGTTCCTCCTAATGCAAGACAATGCTAGACCTCATGTGGCTGGAGTGTGTCAGCAGTTCCTGCAAGAGGAAGGCATTGATGCTATGGACTGGCCCGCCCGTTCCCCAGACCTGAATCCAATTGAGCACATCTGGGACATCATGTCTCGCTACATCCACCAATGCCACGTTGCACCACAGACTGTCCAGGAGTTGGCGGATGCTTTAGTCCAGGTCTGGGAGGAGATCCCTCAGGAGACCATCCGCCACCTCATCAGGAGCATGCCCAGGCGTTGTAGGGAGGTCATACAGGCACGTGGAGGCCACACACACTACTGAGCCTCATTTTGACTTGTTTTAAGGACATTACATCAAAGTTGGTTCAGCCTGTAGTGTGGTTTTCCACTTTAATTTTGAGGGTGACTCCAAATCCAGACCTCCATGGGTTGATACATTTGATTTCCATTGATACTTTTTGTGTGATTTTGTTGTCAGCACATTTAACTATGTAAAGAAAAAAGTATTTAATAAGATTATATCATTCATTCAGATCTAGGATGTGTTGTTTAAGTGTTCCCTTTATTTTTTTGAGCAGTGTATATATATACACTACCGTTCAAAAGTTTGGGGTCACTTAGAAATGTCCTTGTTTTCGAAAGAAAAGCAAATTTTTTGTCCATTAAAATAACATCAAATTGATCAGAAATACAGTGTAGACATTGTTAATGTTGGAAATGGCTATTGTAGCTGGAAATGGCTGATTTTTAATGCAATATCTACATAGGCGTACAGAGGCCCATTATCAGCAACCATCAGTCCTGTGTTCCAATGGCACGTTGTGTTTGCTAATCCAAGTTTATCATTTTAAAAGGCTATTTGATAATTAGAAAACCCTTTTGCAATTATGTTAGCACAGCTGAAAACTGTTGTGCTGATTAAAGGAGCAATAAAACTGGCCTTCTTGAAACTAGTTGAGTATCTGGAGCATCAGCTATTGTGGGTTCGATTACAGGCACAAAATGGCCAGAAACAAATAACTTTCTTCTGAAACTCGTCAGTCTATTCTTGTTCTGAGAAATGAAGGCTATTCCATGCGAGAAATTGCCAAGAAACTGAAGATCTCGTACAACGCTGTGTACTACTCCCTTCACAGAACAGCGCAAACTGGCTCTAACCAGTATAGAAAGAGTGGGAGGCCCCGGTGCACAACTGAGCAAGAGGACAAATACATTAGAGTGTCTAGTTTGAGAAACAGACGCCTCACAGGTCCTCAACTGGCAGCTTCATTAAATAATACCCGCAAAACACAAGTCTCAACGTCAACAGTGACGAGGCGACTCCGGGATGCTGACCTTCTAGGCAGAATTGCAAAGAAAAAGCCAAATCTCAGACTGGCCAATAAAAAGAAAAGATTAAGATGGGCAATCTGAGATATGGCTACATGTGTCTCTGTCTGTCTCTTTCTCGCTGTCTTTCTGTCTATCAATTCAATTTAATTTTTAATTTCCTTTATTTGCATGATGCATTGATACATCATGCCAAAGCACAAGTTACATTAGAAAAATAGTAACAATTATTTACAATAGAAAATGAAGAGGTAATGGAATTCAGCAAAATTATCAAGTAACAATGTTAATCGGGGGATGGGGGTGGGGGGATAAATAATGGACTGCATAAAATAATACTAGCTATAGAAATGGTTAAACAGAGAATGTAAAGGCCATCATTGTAAATGAGAATATGTTCTTAATTGACCTGCCTGTTAAGATAAAGGTACAGTATATATAGATACCAGTCACTGTGTACAATGCCCTCTTCTCAAACGCTGTGATTGTTGACAACACACATAGATTACCTGGAATGAACTGCAAAAATCTCTGAAGCTGGAGACTCTTATCTCCCTCACTAACTTTAAGCATCAGTTGTCAGAGCAGCTTACCGACCACTGCACCTGTACACAGCCATTCTGAAATTAGCCCACCCAACTACCTCATCCCCATATTGTTATTTATTTTGCTCATTTGCACCCCAGTATCTCTATTTGCACATCATCTTTTGCACATCTATCATTCCAGTGTTAATACGAAATTGTAACTATTTTGCACTATGGCCTATTTATTGCCTTATCTCCATAACTTACTATATTCGCACACACTGTATATATATTTTCTGTTGTATTTTTGACTTTATGTTTTGTTTACCCCATATGTAACTCTGTGTTGTTGTTTTTATCGCACTGCTTTGCTTTATCTTGGCCAGTTCGCAGTTGTAAATGAGAACTTGTTCTAAACTGTCTTACCTGGTTAAATAAAGGTTAAATAAAAAATATATAAAATAAAAATAAACCTATTAGATTTCCGTACACTATTTCTATGTTAGGGTCTTCTGAGGTTATGTCGATTTGAGACAGAGCTGATATGACATTTCATTTATATAAATAATGACTATCCCGGACGTCCCATCGGCAATCAGACTTCTAATGCTCTTAAAATGTACTTTCATATAGGCCTAATATTCATAGCAGACTATACTAAATGCAGTATACCATTGCCTCGGTTGATCCTAAATGGAAATTGTGTCCACATTAAGTTAATTTTTAATTTCATCATACTACAGCCACTAAAATGTCCTAATTCATATTGAACAATATAGCAATTACATTTGCTTTAGTACTTAAATTATACTTCGCTAGATATAAGATGCTCTTCATTATACAGTATGTCTCTCAAGTGTGTCATTTGGTTTCATCATCCAATCTATGATGACCAGAGAGCATTAAACTTTGATGTTATTAAAGGTGTTTTTTCTCAAGGAGGCTCTTCCTTCTGTCCCTTTGCATAGTAGGCTACTTGAATGACCTGATCATCCTGTCCAAATAGGAATTATTTATGTTGGTATAGAAATCACTATTATGGCAAATTAAGTGGCATTTAAAGGAGAAATTATGTGTGGAAATGTGACAGTTGAGAGATCAACTGTTCTGAGACTCGCTAATAATGCACATGTTGTACAATGAAACCCAATGAACTAACACACAGCCACGGGGGAATGCCTAACGTCGTCATGCCAACAGAGGGTACTGTTGCTTCACAACAAGGTGGAGATTAATATGTAGGACACAGATAAACACAGGGGAGATTTCCCCTTTGACATACCTGTGCAGTATGTCTATCTGTTGTAAAACATGTAACAATGGACTGCTTTCCCATTAATTTTTCTTGTTTTAAATATGAAATGTTGCTACCTCAATTAATTCAATAATCATTATAGGCCTAAATGTCTGAGTGGGTATAATTTACATTTGAGTCATTTAGCAGACGCTCTTATCCAGAGCGACTCACAGTTAGTGAGTGCATACATTTTCATACTGGCCCCCCGTGGGAAACGAACCCACAACCTTGGCGTTGCAAGCGCCATGCTCTACCAACTGAGCTACACGGGACTACGGGGGGCCAAAATGCACAACATTAAAATATATTGTCCTCACAACAATGTGTTGTTTTTTATTGCTTATTATTTATTATTGCATTAATGCCTCAATTAATTATAACCTAATGTTATTTTTGGCACAGCATTTTTTATGTAGGTCTTTGTGTCTATTTTACATATTAGCAAAATGATAAACAACTGAAACACTGCATTAGTGATAAACATAATCTTAAAGAAAAATTGCTATAGCATTTACGCAAAGCGAATGTCGGTAGCCTACTGAACGTAGAAGCAAATCTAAATTGACCAAATCACTTCTATGCGTAAGGCATAACCACAGTCTTCAAATTACTCAGGCTCAAAGTAGCCTTAATGACAGTTTAACGCTTTTTCAAAATCCACCTCATCTCATTGTGAAACCGATTTGGAACGGTTTATCTGCGCTGCATGCGCACGGGTTGCTTTGGTTTCCTCCCTATCAGTGTCCATTTGATTCCTTCCCGCACGCGCCAAACGCGCGCACTCCAGGTAAGCCAATGGGCACGCGAATCACCGCTAGTCGCCCCCACTGCCCCCCAAGTCCCCACTAATGTCTCTCTCAGCGTGGAAGTAACGTCACGCCCGCACTTGAACTTGAATTCTTATCCCATTGTACCGAGGCAACCCCAGCCACACACACACGCGGGGTCCTCCCAAAGCAACAAGACGGAAACACTGGACCTCGGCAGGTTGGAATGAGAGAAAGAGGAGGTGTTTGCCTGTAACTGGCTGTTGACTCCGTCTCCCCCCTCAACTCTTAGAGCGGAGAATTCCATGCCATTCCGTTCACCGCTGCCAAGACGCGCGCCGCGAGGACTGAATGGTGCCAAAGCTCACATCATGTAAATTAGTAGCTAATTTGTTCTAATTCTTTAAGGAAAGATCAGAGGAGAAGAAGAAGAAGTGACAGTTGAATCGACTATTGACCCATCGGGCGAAGAGTGGCATGCACCGTAGGCTACCCCAGTTGTCAACGCGCTGCAGAAGAGGGCACCTCGTCGGAATTGAAATGATCTTTATTCACTGCCGTTATTACAATGTCCGTTGCTGTTATTAACAAAACATAACCTTACAGAAATATTTCCATGCACCTGCATGTTTCTGTTGTAGCCTAAAGCTTCCTTTGGCCATTCCAGGTATTGCATTTAGGGTGAGTGATTCTGCGATAAGAGAACTGGACAGTTGACCAGCGGTTTTTAACCCGCCTTTCAACAACCACAATAAAAACACAGTAGGCTCCTTTTCACTTACAGTAGCTTTCTGTAAGTCGTCTGAATTGGAAGCAATTTGAAAAGGTTACCGGGCACCAGACCAGCGGAGGAGCATCACGGAGCAAGCCGACCCCAAGCGCAGGTCTCCGGGCGATGCCAGAGTAGATGCAGGGGCAATGTCCCGTCGCAAGCAGGGGAACCCTCAGCACCTATCACTGTCGCAAAGAGAAACAATACGACGTGAGTATGATCACCTTACAGATCAATTGATAATAGCCTAAATGTGGGAATTTTGGATATAATATACCAGATTACATGACCATTATCACGCAATTATTAGGATGAATTTAGGCCTACATGTTTACAGTGTGATACCGGAGCAAGCAAGATACATTTTAAACAAGTATCTTATTCTATAGCATAGCTATTTATGTTTAATTGCAAACCACTTTTTTTAAATCTTTGCAAGAGGGATGGAATGGTCTGATTTTTAAGCACTCTCTTCAAGAACCTGAAAAATCAAAAGTCCAGAATAACTTTCTTTGTAAGGACCCACTGATGTCCTGAAAAATCGAACGCGCATTCATGGTTATAACGCCTTTATAGGTTAATGTTTCGGGCATATTTAACCAACAATTAATTCACATTTAAAAACCAAAATAATTGTGCAATAAAAACATACTATTTAATTTCACAATTTACAATTCCAAATGTAAAGATAATGTATTTATTCATTCTAATAGCCTATTGTTGAATCTTACATTTCTGTCTCTGTGCGTAACTGTCAACAGTCTATTAGGCATTGTGTTATTGAAATTAATTAACCAAAATTGCACTTGTGTTTGGAAGTACAATTTGTTGAGAATACATGTGACACTCATAGGCTACTGTGTGCGAGGATAAATAACATGCCATCCAGTTTGCTTGGAAGCCTTTAAAATGTTTTTGCAATTAGACTTTAGTTGTGCATAACCCCATATCATTCAATTTTATAGGAAATCACACAGACACACACACACACACACACACACACACACAACGATACTTAGAAGACATCAATAATTCCTTGGTCCTTCCGTGAAATGTATTACCTTCATGTTCAGTCATGATTTCCCTGAGATCCTTTATTATTCAATTTAGCCCATTCAATCATGCATTTTGAGAATGGTATTGCCTATATCATTTATGCTATATTAAAACGATGTATTTATGTCAGTGTGACATGCAGGTGCATATTGATTCTATAATTATTCCAGTCTAATCCTTTCTTTCTTTTGGCCGGAGCTGCTGCGGATATTATCGGAATGTTGTGCGTTGTAGACCTGCACTTTATTAGCGAAAAGCCAAGTCTGGATACCAAGTTATTGGGAGAGGAGAAGAGCATGCGGATCTAGGTTGTAAAGAGTTAGTTGATGTTCAGCCGTCTGGTAGGCCTATAATAACTTATACTGGGAAAAGGACGGGGTATCCAAAGTACCACCAAGCTCACCAAAATGCTTGAAAACTATTTGCTTCTCATCGTGGATTCCAGGCTGGTGGATTCGGGTAGGCAGGCCTTCATTTAATTCCGTAATCATCAGTAGTTTATCGTTGTGAATTTCCCAGGCCCGATCCGTTATGTTATAGATTACGTCTGATTGAAGATTTTTGTGGGCATATGATTAAAAAACGTCAGAGAATCACATTTTAAATGAATTAAATCAATCCAGAGTTTTCCCAGCGCTCTCTCCCGTTCTTAAATCCAATTTCATAGTGGCCTAATCTAGCTAATTCATAACAGAGGTCTATGATGTAATCTTGGGCAAATCTGTTTCGTGTTGAGCAGGGTTAGGTACATTCTGTCCTACACACAACCATTAACATCTAGACTAATCATTTATTCTACCTCCTTTCTACTGGATTTAACCCTTGTTTTATTAGACATTTTAATCTTGCTTTTATTCTATCAGGACTTTTTAATCTTTCAGTATTTTAATCCTGAACCCCAGATATCAATACCAAATAATAATTAATAAAGCAAGTATAATCATAACAGCTTGAAGAATTCAATTTAAACAATTTATTTTTAACCAAAAGTAGTGTGCAATGTCACAAGGCTTTTTCACATTTCCCCAAGACAAAGGAAGGCCTACATTCTCAGTGTAGATCCTGTTATCGTCAGTTGTGGTGTGACCTTGCGGGTTGATGTGAGTTGTAATATCGCTGTAGCCTAGGTATGCAGCCTCCATCTGAGGTTCTCTGCTGTGCTGGGATCCCTGCTTGCTGCAGCCGGCTGGTTTCCGCTGTCAGCTCTCATACAGCAGCAGTGTTGTCTACAGGTCTGATTAATCCAATTAAAGTGTTGTGATTCTCTCTTCATAGCAGGTGAGAGTGAGAGAAGTCTAAAGTGGTGTCAGTTAAATAAACAACCTGGTCAGTTGCTGCAGGACTAGAACAGGAGTTTGGTATTACAGGTGTTTTTCATCAGGTGTTGTTCACAGCAACCCCCCTCCCCCCAAGTATGCATATAATGTGCTCATGAGTATAACTGAAATAGGTACAGGCCTGTTGCCTGCGCCCACTGTATGTGTCATTAGATGACATTTATTACTGAAAGGATGGGAGATGTAACAGGTTTGTGAGAGATGCTACAACTGCATTGTAGGTTAGCTGCAGGAAAGGGTGTTATTTTCTGTCTCACAAATCACCCCGCCGTTTTTCAGTTGAAGAATCGGTGAGGATGATGGACAGGTGAGCCCGAGGCAGGTCTGTGTTTAAGTTCATCAACAGCCCTGGGTTGCAGCACGTAACACCACAAAGGGCTCTGGGGACTTTCCAACACTATAATAACTCCTCGTCTATACACCTACGGCCCATTTGCTTACAGATCTAAATGTGTCTAAAAATTTGAAAAAGTTAGAAAATGCAGTTGACCTTCTTCAACGACAACCTCGTTATCTATAGTGAATATCTGAAACTGTGAGTGTGTGTGTGTGTGTGTGTGCATGTGGGTGTGTATGTATTTATGTCTGGGAAGAACAGTTACTGACCTGACGTTTAGCCAGAGGATTTAAATGATTAAACTTTAACGTTAAATACAATGCAAATATTCTATGAAAGAAATGTAATTAGACTATAAACTATGAAAGAGAGAAATACAAAAGAGAGGGAAAGAGAGAGAAAGAGAGAGAAAGAGAATTGAGAATGTTTGTGTGTGCGTCCACCTGTCCCTAAGTCTGTCTACCTGTGTCTGCATGTGTACACATAAATTGCGTGTGTGTAGTCGTGCGTGTGTCTGAGGTTTTGTGTGTGTTTGCATGTGTCCATGCCAGTATTTGAAGTATAGCACCCTGCAAATTCATCTAGCTAAATACATATAGTGTGATCATATGTATGTAAACCGATACTGGGCGAGCTGCCTTGTATTATGCCATATCCCCCAGGTTAGCCCTGGAAGGACAGAGGTGCGTAAGAGAGGTGAAGGTGGGAGGAGGGAGGGAGAGGAGAGGAGAGGAGAGGAGAGGAGAGGAGAGGAGAGGAGGAGGGAGAGGAGAGGAGAGGGAGGGAGGGAGGGAGGGAGGGAGGGAGGGAGGGAGGGAGGGAGGGAGGGAAGGAAGGAAGGAAGAGGAGAGGAGAGGAGGGCGAGGAGAGGGAGGGAGGGAGGGGATAAGACCATAGGCTAAAGGACAGTGTTGGGGAGTAGTTCAACTTGTAATTTAAGTACATTTAGTAGCTTGGTGGTAGTTGAACTAAATTCAAATCTTGGTAGTGTTTTCAGTAGTTAATGACTTTTTGGCCATGTAGGGTGTAGCTAACTACTGGAACTACACAGTACTTTTTTTGTAAAAATAAAATAAAATATAGCTGCGAGCAGCAATGAACGGGGTTCACAGGACGACAGAAAGAATCAGTTGGATAACAAAGCAAGCCCTCTATCATGTAGGAACTATCTTCCTTTATGTGCAATCAGTGAAAGCATCACCATGTTTATTTCTCAATATCACAAGGATGACACAAGTGAAGTTTAGTCTAGTGCTGTAGGTTGGTTATCTTTGAATACAGCAGGTAATCATTCTTAAAGTCATTACTTAATGTGTTGACTTTACAATTGAAGTCGGAAGTTTACATACACCTTAGCCAAATACATTTAAACTCAGTTTTTCACAATTCCTGACATTTAATCCTAGTGAAAATTCCCTGTCTTAGGTTAGTTAGGATCACCACTTTATTTTAAGAATGTGAAATGTCAGAATAATAGTAGAGAGAATGATTTATTTCAGTTTTTATTTCTTTCATCACATTTCCAGTGGGTCAGAAGTTCACATACACTCAATTAGTATTTGATAGCATTGCCTTTAAATTGTTTACCTTGGGTCAAACGTTTCGGGTAGCCTTCCACAAGCTTCCCACAATAAGTTGGGTGAATTTTGGTCCATTCCTCCTGACAGAGCTGGTGTAACTGAGTCAGGTTTGTAGGCCTCCTTGCTCACACATGCTTTTTCAGTTCTGCCCACAAATGTTATATAGGATTGAGGTCAGGGCTTTGTGATGGCCACTCCAATACCTTTACTTTTTTGTCCTTAAGCCATTTTGCCACAACTTTGGAAGTATACTTGGGGTCATTGTCAATTTGGAAGACCCATTCGCGACCAAGCTTTAACTTCCTGACTGATGTCTTGAGATGTTGCTTCAATATATCCCCATCATTTTCCTTCCTCATGATGCCATCTATTTTGTGAAGTGCACCAGTCCCTCCTGCAGCAAAGCAACCTCACAGCATGATGCTGCCACCCCCGTGCTTCACGGTTGGGATGGTGTTCTTCGGCTTGCAAGCAACCCCCTTTTTCCTCCAAACATAACGATGGTCATTATGGCCAAACAGTTCTATTTTTGTTTCATCAGACCAGAGGACATTTCTCCAAAAAGTACGATCTTTGTTCCCATGTGCAGTTGCAAACCGTAGTCTGGCTTTTTTATGGTGGTTTTGGAGCAGTGGCTTCTTCCTTGCTGAGCGGCCTTTCAGGTTATGTCGATATAGGACTCGTTTTACTGTGGATATAGATACTTTTGTACCTGTTTCCTCCAGCATCTTCACAAGGTCCTTTGCTGTTGTTCTGGGATTGATTTGCACTTTTCGCACCAAAGTACGTTCATCTCTAGGAGACAGAACGCGTCTCCTTCCTGAGCGGTATGACGGCTGCGTGGTCCCATGGTGTATATACTTGCGTACTATTGTTTGTACATATGAACGTGGTACCTTCAGGCGTTTGGAAATTGCTCCCAAGGATGAACCAGACTTGTGGAGGTCTACAATTCTTTTTCTTAGGTCTTGGCTGATTTCTTTTGATTTTCCCATGATGTCAAGCAAAGAGGCACTGAGTTTGAAGGTAGGCCTTGAAATACATCCACAGGTACACCTACAATTGACTCAAATGATGTCAATTAGCCTATCAGAAGCTTCTAAAGCCATGACATCATTTTCTGGAATTTTCCAAGCTGTTTAAAGGCACAGTCAACAGTGTATGTAAACTTATGACTAACTGGAATTGTGATACAGTGAATTATAAGTGAAATAATCTGTCTGTAAACAATTGTTGGAAAATTACTAACCGACTTGCCAAAACTAAAGTTTTTTAACAAGACATTTGTGGAGTGGTTTTAATGACTCCAACCTAAGTGTGTATAAACTTCCGACTTCAACTGTATATACCAATCCTGGTGTCAATTTGACTAATGGTTTATTTTTTATTTGCCAATAACTTTTCTCAAACTAAGTTTGCATTCCACATTTGGTGTCATTTGGTCCTATGGTTCATGTGAAGAAGATTTTTGAAGTATTTCTTTCATATTTTAACATATTAGCATATGTTAGCGTATAGTGTGGCCATCTTTAAATACATCAACGTTATTTTCTCAAGTACTTTAGGGACTATTGTGATGAGTCCAAAGACCACATTTGAAGTGAATCTGACTTCTAGTCCATCAAAGATTTTTTTATGATTATTTTAAGCATGAACTTTACAGAGTCAAAATAGTGAATTACTAATAGTTTCCTTATTGTTTAAGATATCAATACCAAACGTGGAGTGGATTTAAATAGGATTTCAATGGACACGTGAACTCAAACTAAGAGATGTACCTACATACCGAATATGGTACTTAAGGTTAATGAGAATACGTTTTTCAAAGATTTTCCAAAATTTCCAAGATGGAAGAAAATCTATTCTGACATATCTTGTGTGTCTGTGAGGCACATTTGTTCAGCATGAGCAAAGACACCTACATACAAAGTTTGAAGTCTCTAGGTCAAACGGGGCGGCGGATATGAGGGTTTAAGTGAGACTGCTTATAACAGCGCCACCTATAGGCCAATCAGTGCCATTATTTTGATCACATTACTCATGGCCTGTAGTTTCTGTGTGCCAAATTCGAAGAAAAAAAAGTTACCGGTCTATGCTTGAGTTATTTGACCATGTCAAGGAAAAACAAACCTACGAATAATTAAAGGTTTCACAGCTTTGCTGTAGTCTATGACATTTCAGATTGAGATAAGATACTACATTTCCCTTGAGGGTCACTATAGTGTAGCTTAACTTCCTTTAATTTGAAGTAATTGGTAGTTTGGTAAACTATATTGACAGAGTAGCTTCCCCAACACTGCTAAAGGAGGATGTCAGGTCAAAGAAGGCGTAAACTAAACTGCCAGTTTAAATTGAGTCAACGAGATATCTTGGCTGTACATATGATGTCTGTTTGAAGACTTGCTCAACCAAGCTAGTTAGCCTGCAGCGATGGGCCTACAGGTTGGGTTGAAGAGAAGATATCAGCATATTTCTGGACGTTCTGACTGGCTGAGTGTACTCTCTCTCTCTCTCTCTCTCTCTCTCTCTCTCTCTCTCTCTCTCTCTCTCTCTCTCTCTCTCTCTCTCTCTCTCTCTCTCTCTCTCTCTCTCTCTCTCTCTCTCCCCTCTCTCTCTCTCTCTCTCTCTCTCTCTCTCTCTCTCTCTCTCTCTCTCTCTCTCTCTCTCTCTCTCTCTCTCTCTCTCTCTCTCTCTCTCTCTCTCTCTCTCTCTCTCTCTCTCTCTCTCTCTCTCTCTCTGGCCCATGTTGACTCCAACGCTTCCCACAGTTCTGTCAAGTTGTCTGGATGTCCTTTCGGTGATGGACCATTCTTGATACACACGGGAAACATGGGAAACTGTTGAGCATGAAAAAGACAGCAGCGTTGCAGTTCTTAGCACACTCAAAACCGGTGCGCCAAGTCCCATACCCCGTTCAAAGCCACTTAAATATTTTGTCTCAATTGTCTCAAGGCTTCTTCTTTAACCTGTCTCCTCCAACTTCATCTAGACTGATTGAAGTGGATTTAACAGGTGACATCAAAAAGGGATCATAGCTTTCACCTGGATTCACCTGGTCAGTCTATGTCATGGAAAGAGCAGATTTTCTTAATGTTTTGTATACTCAGTGTACATTGCAATTCTGTCTGACAGTTTTAAAGATTGACTTTTCACTTTCAGTGAAGTTTTGATCCCCTCATGATCTTAGGATTCTCATTTCATGGTATCTGATCAAGGATGTTCATACTCAGTATTTGCTGTTATCGGTGGAGGGCCTATGAACATGCAGCAGTCTGTGTGTGTTATTCAAAAGAAGCACGTGAAGGAGCCCATCATCAGATCTCCTATGGAACACAGGCATCGTGTATGAGGATGTTTGGCTACTCTATAGTTTCTACCTGA
>NC_059227.1:6919814-6927314 GCF_020615455.1 Coregonus clupeaformis | reverse complement strand
GAAGAGTAGCTGCTGCCTTGGCAGAACTAATGGGGATCCATAATAAACCCCAGGAAGAGTAGCTGCTGCCTTGGCAGAACTAATGGGGTTCCCAAGTAAATACGAAATAGAAATACATGATTATTTGACCATTGTTTTTGTTTTGTAGTTTTGGTAATGAAAATACTGCTATCGGGTGCCCTCAATCTAATCATTCAATCTAATGTAGTCTTTCTTTAGTCATCTATACACTGTTTCTCTGCTGCTTCTTGTCCGAGGACACAGAACAGTCTTTCTCTCTCCTCAAACTGATAAGGGGTGTCAGCAGAGTAACCTTAGAGCTGATAAGGCTGGCAATCACTTTGATAAATGTTATGGTGTGTGTGTGTGTGTGTGTGTGTGTGTGTGTGTGTGTGTGTGCAATTATAACTCCTTCAGCATTAATTAAAGAACTAGACCCAGCTCATCTTGTTAAACTTCTGATAGTTGCTTAACCAGAGAGGATATCAAAATGTTCCCAGGAGGTGAATGCCACCTAGCTTACATTCCTGTGGCGCAGTCATTGACTGATTAATAGCTGTGTCTTCATATAAGTACTTTATAGGAAGGAATGTGATGATATGTGAGATTTAGTTACTGGATTTAGTTACTGTAGCTTGGTTTCAACCTTTTCAACTCATACCCTCATAATAGGTGCCATGTTTGACAGTATAACTGCAGCTGTGAAGTCTGTTCTGTTGTTTCTACACATACTTTGTTCTTTGTTATGAAAATAAATGTGGACTTTGTGTGTCTCTCTCTCTTGACCTGGAGGGTGGATGATGAGTAGATTAGGGTAGGGTGCGGTTAGAAGATGTTTGACAGAGCGAGCAAAGCATCTGGCTGATATTTCTTTGGCATTGTGACGGTGCCAACGCCTGCTAATTTACGGTCTCTCTCTCTCTCTCTCTCTCTCTCTCTCTGTCTCTATCTCTCTCTATCTCTCTCTCTCTCTCTCTCTCTCTCTCTCTCTCTCTCGCTCTCTCTGTCTCTCTCTCTCTTTCTCTCTCTATCTCTCTCTCTCTCTCTCTCTCTCTCTCTCTCTCTCTCTCTCTCTGTCTCTATCTCTCTCTATCTCTCTCTCTCTCTCTCTCTCTCTCTCTCTCTCTCGCTCTCTCTGTCTCTCTCTCTCTTTCTCTCTCCTCTCTCTCTCTCTCTCTCTCTCTCTCTCTCTCTCTCTCTCTCTCTCTCTCTCTCTCTCTCTCTCTCTCTCTCTCTCTCTCTCTCTCTCTCTCTCTCTCTCTCTCTCTCTCTCTCTCTCTCTCTTTATATATAGCGCATACAGTGAGATCCAAAAGTATTGGGACAGTGACACATACATTTGAAATGATACAATGACTAAGAAGTTCAAGTGGATAATCCTGAATGAATTGTGAATCACAAGGCCACGGTCACAAGGCCCATACTGAAACACACGGTCACAAGGCCCATACTGAAACACACGGTCACAAGGCCCATACTGAAACACACGGTCACAAGGCCCATACTGAAACACACCGTCACAAGGCCCATACTGAAACACACCGTCACAAGGCCCATACTGAAACACACCGTCACAAGGCCCATACTGAAACACACCGTCACAAGGCCCATACTGAAACACACGGTCACAAGGCCCATACTGAAACACACCGTCACAAGGCCCACACTGAAACACACCGTCACAAGGCCCACACTGAAACACACCGTCACAAGGCCCATACTGAAACACACGGTCACAAGGCCCACACTGAAACACACCGTCACAAGGCCCACACTGAAACACACCGTCACAAGGCCCATACTGAAACACACGGTCACAAGGCCCATACTGAAACACACCGTCACAAGGTCCATACTGAAACATACCGTCACAAGGCCCATACTGAAACACACTGGAACTCGGCCCATCGGTTGATATCCTGTCCCAGCTAGGTTACAACTACATAATGTGTCTGTTCCAAGACACTGTTTAAGAGAAAAATGCTGTGTGAAAAACGTGTCATAGAATCACTTCAGGGCAATAGCCAGCAGGTCAGGGAGTGAGAGAGAGGTTCAGAGAGAGAGAGAGGGAGAGAAAGAGAGAGAGAGAGAGAGAGAGGGAGAGAGAGAGAGAGAGAGAGAGAGAGAGAGAGAGAGAGAGGGAGAGAGAGAGAGAGAGAGAGAGAGAGAGTGAGAGAGAAAGAGAGAGAGAGAGAGAGAGAGAGAGGGAGAGAGAGAGAGAGAGAGAGAGAGAGAGAGAGTGAGAGAGAAAGAGAGAGAGAGAGAGAGAGAGAGAGGGAGAGAGAGAGAGAGAGAGAGAGAGAGAGAGAGAGAGAGAGAGAGAGAGAGAGAGAGAGAGAGAGAGAGAGAGAGAGAGAGAGAGAGAGAGAGAGAGAGAGAGAGAGAGAGAGAGAGAGAGAGATCAGGGAGTGGACTGGAAAGACTGATATAATGAAGGATTCCGTGCAACTAAGAAACTTTCACGGGCACAGATCAGTGTGTGTGTGTGTGTGTGTGTGTGTGTCTAAACTACAGCCAGGCAGTTACACAATACATGCGTCCCAAATGGCACCCTATTCCCTATATAGTACACTACTTTTTACCAGAGTCCTATGGGAATAGGGTGCCATTTGAGACGCATGTATTGTGTAACTGCCTGGCTGTAGTTTAGACACACACACACACACACACACACACACTGATCTGTGCCCGTGAATGTTTGTACAGACAGAGACTGAAGGGAAATGCGGGCGGTAGACGGTAGAGGCAGGCTCTGCTACGCTCCTCTCCCAGGCATCAACACCTCTCCCTGGGTACCCGCTCAGACAGAATGCCCTAAGAGTCTCTGGAGCTTTAGGCTTCCTGCAGGGCCTCTGGAGAAGATACATACCGTAAACTACTGGTTATTTCAGGGTATTGTTACAGAGGAAGCGTCCTTAATGAATTTACACCATGGGACTTAACTGTAAAATAACCAGGCTAGAACGACTTCTGGTTATTGATGACAGTGTCAACTGTGTAGAGAATGAGACCTACTGTCACCTGTGTTAGGAGTGGCTTCTCTTTATAGATCTCTCTGAGGAGAATACACCTGTGTTCACACACACACACACACACACACACAAACACACACAAACACACACGTCCCCGCAAACTTCCCCTCCCCTTTCCCCCCCCTCCCTGTCCCCACCCAACATAAACGTGTTGTGGGGTGGATGTGGCCTACCTTGTTGCATGCTTGTAGTGAGGTTCCCATACAGCAGAAGCTATTGCAGAGAGCAGAGAGCTGCACCGGAAACCCATAGGCTGCTGTGAAACGGTTCATAGCTTTACTCATAGTGTGTCGGCCACGCCTTCACTCACACATCTCAGCTCCCAGATGAGACTGAGGGTCTGAGGTGCTTGGTTGATTTCTATGTTGCGCCAAGTTTACAGCTGCCTGCTTGTGTGGTGAGAGTAACAGTATGCTAAACATTAAGCAGGTTCTTTGGGGTGGTATGGAAATATGGCATTTTGCAGGTAATGTTATCTAAAACATATACGTATTTTTTTTAAATTGACTTTAGATCTGGTGTTTAGTTTTGTACTATACAGTTTGTGCTGCTGACGATCAGATGTAACATGTTCTAGAACCGTTTGATGATGACGCCATGATTTACATCTCCTCTCTCCTCCCCCTTTCATCTCCCCACAGCCGAGGCCAATCATGAGTTGGGGGTGGGACCTCGCTCCCCGGAGCCGTCCACTCCCAGCCCCACTCCCACTCCGAGGAGGGCGGGGCCAGGGGAGCATGATCTCTTGACCTGTGGGAGGTGCCAGACCAACTTCCCTCTGGGAGACATCCTAGTCTTCATAGAGCACAAGAGACGGCTGTGCAGTGGGGGAGGCCGCGCTCCTGGGGGGTTCTCCAAACCGGGCGAGAGGGGGACCCCCGTCTTGGCACGGGGAGGGGCGGTGCCGGTGGAGGTGGGGGTGCAGGTGACCCCCCATGGGGAGGAAGAAGAGGAGAGAAGGCTGACGCCCGCTAAAGGAATCTGTCCCAAGCAGGAAAGAGGGAACACAGGTAGGAACTCAGAACTCACTCTGAATACATGGGCTCAGGGGGGAGGGAAGGAGGGATTCTGTTCTGATGCTCTGAGGAGTAGAGACAGAATATTTGTGTTTACAAACACAAATGCACAAAGGTTTGGCGGCACATAAAAGTGTGAGCTCCGACAAAGGCATATATCGACGTCCTCAGGACCTTTTCAAATCTGCGAAATTGACTGCTCTTTCTTGTGACCAGCCTGCACACACACACACACACACACACACATACACACACGCATCAAAAGGTTAAGAAAGCTGATTAGAATGCTGTGGCTGGGAGGTGCATAGAAGAGGATTAATAAAGAGGATGCAGGACAAAATCAAATCAAATCAAATTGTATATGCCACATGCGCCGAATACAACAGGTGTAGACATTACAGTGAAATGCTCACTTACAAGCCCTTAACCAACAATGCATTTTTTAAAGATAAAAAAAAAAAGTGTTATGTAAAAAAAGTTAAAGCAAATAACTAAAGAGCAGTAGTAAAATAAAATAACAGTAGGGAGGCTATATACAGGGGGGAACCGGTGCAGAGTCAAAGTGCGGGGGCACCGGCTAGTCGAGGTAATTGAGGTAATATGTACATGTGGGTAGAGTTAAAGTGACTATGCATAAATAATAAACAGAGTAGCAGCAGCGTAAAAAGATGGGGTGGGGGGTGGGGGGGTGGTGCAGTGCAAATAGTCCGGGTAGCAATGTTTAGCTGTTCAGGAGTCTTATGGCTTGGAGGTAGAAGCTGTTGAGAAGCCTTTTGGACCTAGACTTGGAGCTCCGGTACTGCAGAGAGAACAGTCTATGACTTGGGTGGCTGGAGTCTTTGACAATTTTTAGGGCCTTCCTCACCGCCTGGTATAGAGGTCCTGGATGGCAGGAAGCTTGGCCCCAGTGATGTACTGGGCCGTACACACTACCCTCTGTAGTGCCTTGTGGTCGGAGGCCGAGCAGTTGCCATATCAGGCGGTGATTCAACCACTCAGGATGCTCTCGATGGTGCAGCTGTAGAACTTTTTGAGGATCTGAGGACCCATGCCAAATCTTTTCAGTCTCCTGAGGGGGAATAGGCTTTGTCGTGCCCTCTTCACGACTGTCTTAGTGTGTTTGGACCATGATAGTTCGTTGGTGATGTGCACACCAAGGAACTTGAAGCACTCAACCTGTTCCACTACAGCCCCGTCGATGAGAATGGGGGCGTGCTCAGTCCTCTTTTTTTTCCTGTAGTCCACAATCATCTCCTTTGTCTTGATCATGTTGATGGAGAGGTTGTTATCCTGGCACCACACGGCCAAGTCTCGGACCTCCTCCCTATAGGCTGTCTCATCGTTGTCGGTGATCATGCCTACCACTGTTGTGTCGTCAGCAAACTTAATGATGGTGTTGGAGTCGTGCCTGGCCATGCAGTCATGGGTGAACAGGGTGTACAGGAGGGGACTGAGCACGCACCCCTGAGGGGCCCCCGTGTTGAGGATCAGTGTGGCAGATGTGTTGTTACCTACTCTTACCACCTGGGGGCGGCCCGTCAGGAAGTCTAGGATCCAGTTGCAGAGGGAGGTGTTTAGTCCCAGGATCCTTAGCTTAGTGATGAGCTTTGAGGGCACTATGGTGTTGAACGCTGAGCTGTAGTCAATGAACAGCATTCTCACGTAGGTGTTCCTCTTTTCCAGGTGGGAAAGGGCAGTGTAGAGTGCAATAGAGATTGCATTATCTGTGGATCTGTTGGGGCGGTATGCAAATTGGAGTGGGTCTAGGGTTTCTGGGATAATGGTGTTGATGTGAGCCATGACCAGCCTTTCAAAGCACTTCATGGCTACAGACGTGAGTGCTACGGGTTGGTAGTCATTTAGGCAGGTTATCTTAGTGTCCTTGGGCACAGGGACTATGGTGGTCTGCTTGAAACATGTTGGTATTACAGACTCAGTCAGGGACATGTTGAAAATGTACACGTCCTGGTAATCCGTCTGGCCCTGCGGCCTTGTGAATGTTGACCTGCTTAAAAGTCTTACTCACATCGGCTACGGAGAGCGTGATCACATAGTCATCCGGAACAGCTGGTGCTCTCATGCATGCATCAGTGTTGCTTGCCTCGAGGCGAGCATAGAAGTGATTTAGCTCGTCTGGTAGGGTTGTGTCACTGGGCAGCTCGCAGCTGTGCTTCCTTTTGTAGTCTGCAATAGTTTTCAAGCCCTGCCACATCCGACGAGTGTCAGAGCTCGTGTATTACGATTCAATCTTAGTCCGGTATTGACTCTTTGCCTGTTTGATAGTTCGTCGGAGGGCATAGTGGGATTTCTTATAAGCGTCCGGGTTAGGGTCCCGCTCCTTGAAAGCGGCAGCTCTACCCTTTAGCTCAGTGCGGATGTTGCCTGTAATCCATGGCTTCTGGTTGGGGTATGTATGTACGGTCACTGTGGGGACAACGTCATCAATGCACTTATTGATGAAGCCAGTGACTGATGCGGTGTACTCCTCAATGCTATCTGAAGAATCCTGGAACATATTCCAGTCTGTGCTAGCAAAACAGTCCTGTAGCTTAGCATCTGCATCATCTGACCACTTTTTTATTAACCGAGTCACTGGTGCTTCCTGCTTTAGTTTTTGCTTATAAGCAGGAATCAGGAGGATAGAGTTATGATCAGATTTGCCAAATGGAGGGCAAGGGAGAGCTTTGTATGCCTCTCTGTGTGTGGAGTAAAGGTGGTCTAGAGTTTTTTTTTACTCTGGTTGCACATTTAACATGCTGGTAGAAATTAGGTGGAACAGATGTAAGTTTCCCTGCATTAAAGTCCCTGGCCACTAGGAGCGCTGCCTCTGGATGAGCGTTTTCCTGTTTACTTATGGCCTTATACAGCTCATTGAGTGCAATCTTAATGCCAGCATCGGTTTGTGGTGGTAGATAGACTACGAAAAATATAGATGAAAAGTATCTTGGTAAATAGTGTGGTCTACAGCTTATCATGAGATACTCTACCTCAGGCGAGCAAAACCTTGAGACTTCCTTAGTTTTAGATTTTGTGCTCCAGCTGTTGTTTACAAATATACCACAGACCGCCACCCCGGAGTCAGCCATTCTATCCTGCCGATGTAGCGTATGTCCTGTCAGCTGTATGTTGTCCATGTCGTCGTTCAGCCACGACTCGGTGAAACATAAGGTATTACAGTTTTTAATGTCCCGTTGGTAGGATAACCGTAATCTTAGGTCGTCCAATTCATCAGAATTAAAGATACTATTTAGTAGTAGCATGTGGAGCTGCAGGGGGACAAGCTCAAAGTTATCAGGCCACAAAGTTACCACTATAGGAACTCAAACTGGTGCACTGGAGAAAGACTGGCCTAGATCTGGTGAAACTGAAGTGGATCTGGTGGACTGGAGAAAAACTGGCCTAGATCTGGTGAAACTGAAGTAGATCTGGTGGACTGGAGAAAAACTGGCCTA
>NC_059227.1:6897314-6912314 GCF_020615455.1 Coregonus clupeaformis | reverse complement strand
GTCTCTCTAGAGATGTTCGATCGGGTTCAAGTCCGGGCTCTGGCTGGGCCACTCAAGGACATTCAGAGACTTGTCCCAAAGCCACTCCTGCGTTGTCTTGGCTGTGTGCTTAGGGTCGTTGTCCTGTTGGAAGGTAAACCTTCACCCCAGTCTGAGGTCCTGAGCGCTCTGGAGCAGGTTTTCATCAAGGATCTCGCTGTACTTTGCTCCGTTCATCTTTGCCTCAAACCTGACTAGTCTCCCAGTTCCTGCCGCTGAAAAACATCCCCACAGCATGATGCTGCCACCACCATGCTTCACCGTAGGGATGGTGCCAGGTTTCCTCCAGACGTGACGCTTGGCATTCAGGCCAAAGACTTCAATCTTGTTTCTCATGGTCTGAGAGTCTTTAGGTGCCCTTTGCCAAACTCCAAGTGGGCTGTCATGTGCTTTTTACTGAGGAGTGTCTTCCGTCTGGCCACGCTACCATTAAGGCAGGTGTGTGCCTTTTCAAATCATGTCCAATCAATTTAATTTACCAGAGGTGGACTCCAATCAAGTTGTAGAAACATCTCAAGGATGATCAATGGAAACAGGATGCACCTGAACTTAATTTCAAGTCTCATAGCAAAGGGTCTGAATACTTATGTAAATAAGGTATTTCAGATGTATATTTCTAACACATTTGCAAACATTTCTAAAAACCTGTTCTCGCTTTGTCATTATGGGGTATTGTGTGTAGATTGATGAGGATTTTATGTATTGAATACATTTTAGAATAAGGCTGTAACGCAACAAAATGTGGAAAAAGTCAAGGGGTCTGAATACTTTCCGAAGGCACTGTAGATGACAGACATGGGATAAAAAGCTCTTTGGACATTTTTCGAAGTCTTTTGTACAGTCTGCAAACTTCAGAGAATATTCTCCCCATTTAGGACAAAGGAGAGCTTTGCTGACCAGGGTGTGTAAATTTACTGTATTTTTCTGTTGAAAAATGCATGGTGTGTTTACATTCCCCTTGTGTGTGGTCTTGTAAAGAGAGAAGGGGTAATCCCTGTTACTCTAGCATTGTTGTCTCTCAGTGTCTTATTGGCCAATCTGTCTGGGTGATATAGTACTGTTTATGGTTTACATTGTGTTTTACAATGTGTTTGGAGGCCTTGATTACTGCAGTTACCCTTTGTACAGTAGTTCAATAAACAACACTGTAGACCGCAGTCTCTACACTTCATTAAGTTAAAATGTTAATAGCTATATTATTAAGTTAAATGTTTAATAGCTACTTGTTAATAGCAACATGATTAAGTTAAATTGTTAATAGCTGCATTATGAAGTTAAATTGTTAATAGCTACAGTACATTATTGAGTTAAATTGTTAATAGCTACAGTACATTATTAAGCTAAATTGTTAATAGCTACATTATTAAGTTAAGTTGTTAATAGCTACATTATTATGTTAAATTGTTAATAGCTACATTATTAAGTTAAGTTGTTAATAGCTACATGATTAAGTTAAATTCTTCATAGCTACATTATTAAATGAAATTGTTACTAGCTACATTATTGTCAGTTGTATGAATCACTGACAAATAATGGAAATTATGTTCTTCAAATAATATCATGTCTTCTTTTTGTTTCTTTAAAACTTGTAATAATGTATATACCTGTTCAATAATTCGATCTAAGTTATTGTGGATTTTCATACTGTATATACTGTATACTTAAAAAATATATATATATACTCCTTACTTAAAAAAGTGAAAGAAATCCCATTTGGCTGACGTCAATAGAGCCAGGGGAATTATCTCTGCAAGGTTACAGATGTTCCATAATGTCAACCTAAAACACACACACACACACACACACACACAGACAACACACACACACACACACACACACACACACACACACACACACACACACACACACACACACACACACACACACACACACACACACACACACACACACACACACACACACACACACACACACACACACACACACACACACACACACAAACACACACAAACACACAGACAGACAACACACACACACACACACAGACAACACACACACACACACACAGACAGACAACACACACACACACACACACACACACACACACACACAGACACACAGACAACACACACACACACAGACAACACACACACACACACACACACACACACACACACACACACACACACACACACACACACACACACACACACACACACACACACACACACACACACACACATACATACACAGCCCTCCTCCTTACTCATTCCCAAAACAGAGCTAAATGAAATAAAGTCTGCGATGTTATCAGTGTGATTAGAGCCAGCGGAGCAAGGAGCTAGTCTGGGCCTGTGGCAGGAGTCAACAGCCAGGGTAGCCAGGGCTGGGGTGTGGTGGGACAGTGTGTGTGTGCACGAATGTGTGTGTGCCAGCGCGGGCCCCTACGCCAGTGTGTGTGTGTGTGTGTGTGTGTGTTAGACTGGATTGATGAAAGCCTTAACCATAAGTTATGCAGGAGCCGTGCCAGGAGCAGGAAATGCATCAGATTGATAAGAGCCAGGGGATGCTCTCTCTCTCTCTCTTGCTCTCTCTCTCTCTCTCTCTCTCTCTCTCTCTCTCTCTCTCTCTCTCTCTCTCTCTCTCTCTCTCTCTCTCTCTCTCTCTCAATTCAATTCAATTCTCTCTCTCTCTCTCTCTCTCTCTCTCTCTCTCTCTATTTCTCTCTCTCTCTCTCTCTCTCTCTCTCTCTCTCTCTCTCTCTCTCTCTCTCTCTCTCTCTATATATATATATATATAATATATATAATATATTATATATATATATATATATATATATATATATATATATATTTCTCTCTCTCTCGCTTCCTCTTTCTATTTCTCTCAATTCAATTCAATTCAATTTAAGGGCTTTATTGGCATGGGAAACATATGTTAACATTGCCAAAGCAAGTGAAATAGATAATAAACAAAAGTGAAATAAACAATAAAACATTTACTGTAAACATTTCAAATGTCATATTATGTCTATATACAGTACAAAAGGGAAAATCTTCTCTTGAGAGCCAGGTCTGCCTTCGGCTGCCTTTCTCAATAGCAAGGTTATGCTCACTGAGTCTGTACATAGTCAAAGCTTTCCTTAAGTTTGGGTCAGTCACAGTGGTCAGGTATTCTGCCACTGTGTACTCTCTGTTTAGGGCCAAATAGCATTCTAGTTTGCTCAGTTCTTTTGTACATTCTTTCCAAAGTGTCAAATAATTATATTTAGTTTTCTCATGATTTGGTTGGGTCTAATTGTGTTGCTGTCCTGGGGCTCTGTTGGGTCTGTTTGTGTTTGTGAACAGAGCCCCAGAACGATCTTGCTTAGAGGGCTCTTCTCCAGGTTCATTTCTCTGTAGGTGATGGCTTTGTAATGGAAGGTTTGGGAATCGCTTCCTTTTAGGTGGTTTTATAATTTAACAGCTCTTTTCTAGATTTGGATAATTAGCGGGTATCGGCCTAATTCTGCTCTGCATGCATTATTTGGTGTTTTACGTTGTACACAGAGGATATATTTTTGCAGAATTCTGCATGCAGTCTCAATTTGGTGTTTGTCCTATTTTGTGAATTCTTGGTTGGTGAGCGGACCCCAGACCTCACAACCATAAAGGGCAATGGGTTCTATAACATATTCAAGTATTTTTAGCCAAATCCTAATTGGTATGTCGAATGTTACGTTCCTTTTGATGGCATAGAAGGCCCTTCTTGCCTTGTCTCTCAGATCGTTCACAGCTTTGTGGAAGTTACCTGTGGCGCTGTTGTTTAGGCCAAGGTATGTATAGTTTTTGTGTGCTCTAGGGCAACGGTGTCTAGATGGAATTTGTATTCGTGGTCCTGGCAACTGACTAATTTAATAGAATGGGTTAGGTCTGCTCTATACCAAATTAGCATACACCCTAGTCTCTTCCCTGTTTCACACCTGGTAGTTTGGTGGATGGGACTACCAGCTCTCTGTAACCTAGAAGTCTCCCGAGTGGCGCAGTGGTCTAAGGCACTGCATCGCAGTGCTAACTGTGCCACTAGAGATCCTGGTTCGAATCCAGGCTCTGTCGCAGCCGGCCGCGACCGGGAGACTCATGGGCGGCGCACGGTCGTCCAGGGTAGGGGAGGGAATGGCCGGCAGGGATGTAGCTCAGTTGATAGAGCATGGCGTTTGCAACGCCAGGGTTGTGGGTTCGATTCCCACGGGGGGCCAGTATAAAAAATAAATAAATAAAAAATATATATATGTATTCACTAACTGTAAGTCGCTCTGGATAAGAGCGTCTGCTAAATAATGTAAATGTAAGTCAACCAGTGGGTCCGTCTCCTATACCATGTTTCTTGTAGGATGACAATGTCTGTATTTCCAATTTCTTTGATGAAGTCTGGGTTTCTGCTCTTTAGGCCAAAGGCAGATGACCTCAGACCTTGGATATTCCAGGATGAGATAGTGAAGGCTTTGTGTTCCATAGTGTCTAGTGTTGTTGTGTGGTTTAGGCCCGGACCATCACAGTAGGTCTCTCTCTCTCTCTATTTCTTTCTATTTCAATTCAATTTAATTTAAGGGGCTTCATTGACATGGGAAACATATGTTTACATTGCCAAAGCAAGTGAAATAGAGAATAAACAAAAGTGAAATAAACAATATAAAATTAACAGTAAACATTACACTCCAAAAGAATAAAGACATTTCAAATGTCCTATCTCTCTCTCCATCTAGTGTACTGCACAGGGGCAGAGAAATAATCCCATAGGGGAAGCCCAGAGCCAAACACATTCCCATCGTTCTCACACACCCACCTGTCACTGTGTGTGTTTGTTTTAGGGGAGTGTGTGTGTCTCTGTGTGTCTTCTGCAGTGTGTGTGTGTGTGTTTTAGGGGAGGGGATGGGGGGTGTTGTGGAGTGAGTTGTGTTATTTCAGCTGACAACCTCCGGTGCGAGCCAAGAGACGGTTTGGTTTGATACGCCATAGTGTTTGTTTGAGAAGGCCACAGATAGAGAGAGAGAGAGAGCGTTTACCTGGACTGTTATAGTGATAACACCTCCTCTCTGGTGTTGTTCTACTGTCTCCTATGAAAGACTGAAGGAGTGCTCTAGCTGACTGTCATGGAGCGTAGAGGGCCACCCGTTCATACACTGGGTATTACTGGAACATCCGTCCTGCTGGTGTCTGTCTGTCTGTCTGATCGGAAAGCAGCTCGGAGAAGTTGTGAACACGGCCCCAGGTCTAAGGCAGCATGTGAAGAGCAGGTTTTTATGGCTCCCTGATTGGTTAGGAAGGAAGGCTTGTTCTCTGTGAGGGTGGTGGTATTTTACAGTGTAATAAGGGAATGGATTTAACTGGCTGGCTGGGCCAGCTGGGGATGATTACACTGCAGTGTGCTGTGCTGTCTGAGCCCGCCAGAGAATGCTCCATACTGCTGCTGAGGGTTAGTAACCCACATTTCGGCATAGCTGCCAGTCCCCTCGTGTCCCAGTCCTGCAGCCTCAGCCCCAGCCCCAGCCCCAGCCTCAGCCCCAGCCTCAGCCTCAGCCCCAGCCCCAGCCCCAGCCTCAGCCCCAGCCCCAGCCCCAGCCCCAGCCCCAGCCCCAGCCTCAGCCCCAGCCCCAGCCTCAGCCCCAGCATCAGCCCCAGCCTCAGCCCCAGCCCCAGCCCCAGCCCCAGCCTCAGCCCCAGCCCCAGCCTCAGCCCCAGCCCCAGCCCCAGCCCCAGCCCCAGCCCCAGCCCCAGCCCCAGCCCCAGCCCCAGCCCCAGCCTCAGCCCCAGCCCCAGCCTCAGTCCCAGCATCAGCCCCAGCCTCAGCCCCAGCCCCAGCCCCAGCCTCAGCCCCAGCCTCAGCCCCAGCCTCAGTACCAACCTCAGACCCCTATCCCTTAGTTCTCTATCCGTCAGTCCTCTATCCCTCAGTGCTCTATCCTTAGTTCTCTATCCCTCAGTCCTCTATCCCTCAGTCCTCCATGCCTCAGTCCTCTATCCTCAGTCCTCTATCCTTGGTTCTCTATCCCTCAGTCCTCTATCCTTAGTTCTCTATGCCTCAGGCCTCTATGCCTCAGGCCTCCATGCCTCAGTCCTCTATCCTCAGTCCTCTATCCTCAGTCCTCTATCCTTGGTTCTCTATCCCTCAGTCCTCTATCCTTAGTTCTCTATCCCTCAGTCCTCTATCCCTCAGTCCTCTATGCCTCAGTCCTCTATGCCTCAGTCCTCTATCCTTAGTTCTCTACGCCTCAGTCCTCTATCCTTAGTTCTCTACGGCTCAGTCCTCTATCCCTCAGTCCTTAGTTCTCTATCCCTCAGTCCTCTATGCCTCAGTCCTCTATCCTTAGTTCTCTATGCCTCAGTCCTCTATCCCTCAGTCCTTAGTTTTCTATCCCTCAGTTCTCTATGTCTCAGTCCTCTATCCTTAGTTCTCTATCCCTCAGTCCTCTATCCCTCAGTCCTCTATCCCTCAGTGCTCTATCCTTAGTTCTCTATCCCTCAGTCCTCTATCCCTCAGTCCTCTATGCCTCAGTCCTCTATCCTTAGTTCTCTATGCCTCAGTCCTCTATCCCTCAGTCCTCTAATCTCAGTCCTCTATCCTTAGTTCTCTATGCCTCAGGTCTCTATGCCTCAGTCCTCTATCCTCAGTCCTCTATCCTTAGTTCTCTATCCCTCAGTCCTCTATCCTTAGTTCTCTATCCCTCAGTCCTCTATTCCTCAGTCCTCTATGCCTCAGTTCTCTATCCTCAGGTCTCTATGCCTCAGTACTCTATCCTCAGTCCTCTATCCTTATTTCTCTATTCCTCAGTCCTCTATCCTTAGTTCTCTATGCCTCAGTCCTCTATCCCTCAGTCCTCTATCCTCAGTCCTCTATCCTTAGTTCTCTATCCCTCAGTCCTCTATCCCTCAGTCCTCTATCCTTAGTTCTCTACCCCTCAGTCCTCTATCCCTCAGTCCTCTATGCCTCAGTCCTCTATCCTTAGTTCTCTATGCCTCAGTCCTCTATCCCTCAGTCCTCTATCCCTCAGTCCTCTATCCTTAGTTCTCTATCCCTCAGACCTCTATCCCTCAGTCCTCTATCCTTAGTTCTCTATCCCTCAGTCCTCTATCCCTCAGTCCTCTATCCTCAGTCCCCTATGCAGTCTCCTCCCATTCTGTATTACCTCAATATCCCCAGTCTTGCATCCTCAGCCCAACATTCCCACCCCTAGTCCCCACCAGTCACTTCCAGTCCCTCCTGTTTCTTCCCAGCTCAAGCCCCAGGCCCAGCCATAGTCCCCCACTCTCCACCCGGGACAGGCTTACAGTACAGCCCACAGCCCTGCAGAGCAGCAGAACAGCCAGACTCCATGTGACATATCAAAATCTCAGCAGAATGATTATTACAGAGAGCGAGAGCCCATATGAACTAGCAGAGAGAGAGAGACCATATGAACTGACAGAGAGAGAGACCATATGAACTGACAGAGAGAGAGAGACCATATAAACTGACAGAGAGAGCGAGCCCATATGAACTGACAGAGAGAGAGCCCATATGAACTGACAGAGAGAGCCCATATGAACTGACAGAGCGAGCCCATATGAACTGACAGAGAGAGCCCATATGAACTGACAGAGAGAGCCCATATGAACTGACAGAGAGCCCATATGAACTGACAGAGAGCCCATATGAACTGACAGAGAGCCCATATGAACTGACAGAGAGCCCATATGAACTGACAGAGAGCCCATATGAACTGACAACGAGAGCCCATATGAACTGACAGAGAGCCCATATGAACTGACAGAGAGCCCATATGAACTGCTTTGGAGGGCTGAACTGGTGCTTGGACATTATGAAAACACATAAAAGCCCAGCCGTATCTGGTCTCTCTCTCTCTCTCTTTCTCTCTTTGTATCTCTCTCTCTCTGTTGTCCATAAATAGATTATAATAGCAGAAGATGTAGGGATATGGGGAGAGAGGTGGAGGGATGGAGGGAGGGAGTGATGGATGGAAGGAGGGGAGGATGGAGGGAGTAATGGAGGGAGGGTGTGAAGAATGGAGGGAGTGATGGAAGGATGGAGGGAAGGAAGAATGGAGGGAGTGATGGAAGGATGGAGGGAGTGATGGAAGGATGGAGGGAAGGAAGAATGGAGGGAGTGATGGAAGGATAGAGGGAGTGATGGAAGGATGGAGGGAGTGATGGAAGGATGGAGGGAAGGAAGAATGGAGGGAGTGATGGAAGGATGGAGGGAAGGAAGAATGGAGGGAGTGATGGAGGGATGGAAGGAGTGTTGTAGTGATGGAGGGAGTGATGGAGGGATGGAAGAAGTGATGGAGGGAGTGATCCTGTTGATAATCCAAGCAACAGAAAATAATGAACATTTACTCTGAACTCTCTCTCTCTATCTTCCTCTCACACGTTCTATCTCTCTCAATTCAATTCAATTTAAGGTCTTTATTGGCATGGGAAACATATGCCAAAGCAGATGAACTCTCTCTCTCTCTCTCTCTCTCTCTCTCTCTCTCTCTCTCTCTCTCTCTCTCTCTCTCTCTCTCTCTCTATTCCCTTCATCTTGTCTTCTCTCAGCCACAAGCATGAGTGATGGTCATCCATCAACCTCATCCAGCGCCACATGACAGACAGCAGAGCCAGCGAGACCCCCCCACACACACACACTACAGTTATGAGTCGATGAGTCAGGCTCACAGAAATGCCTCAGGAAGCTTAGCTAATGCACTTTTGGAGCTCAGGGTTTTTTCGAGTCGACTACAGAGGCTGAGCCAAGAGCCATAGCTCTTACTGACAGAGAGGTCTTTACAGTTATTTTTCACAGCTTGTCCCTGTAGCCTGAGAGATGCCTTGGAGGCTTGGAGCAGAGCAGAGCACCTCCCATAGTTTGCTACATGAGAGGCTGGTTGTTATTGTCTGTCTCTGGTTATGCTGCTGAAGATACAGTGGGGAAAAAAAGTATTTAGTCAGCCACCAATTGTGCAAGTTCTCCCACTTAAAAAGATGAGAGAGGCCTGTAATTTTCATCATAGGTACACGTCAACTATGACAGACAAATTGAGGAAAAAAAATCCAGAAAATCACATTGTAGGATTTTTTATGAATTTATTTGCAAATTATGGTGGAAAATAAGTATTTGGTCACCCACAAACAAGCAAGATTTCTGGCTCTCACAGACCTGTAACTTCTTCTTTAAGAGGCTCCTCTGTCCTCCACTCGTTACCTATATTAATGGCACCTGTTTGAACTTGTTATCAGTATAAAAGACACCTGTCCACAACCTCAAACAGTCACACTTCAAACTCCATTATGGCCAAGACCAAAGAGCTGTCAAAGGACACCAGAAACAAAATGGTAGACCTGCACCAGGCTGGGAAGACTGAATCTGCAATAGGTAAGCAGCTTGGTTTGAAGAAATCAACTGTGGGAGCAATTATTAGGAAATGGAAGACATACAAGACCACTGATAATCTCCCTCGATCTGGGGCTCCACGCAAGATCTCACCCCGTGGGATCAAAATGATCACAAGAACGGTGAGCAAAAATCCCAGAACCACACGGGGGGACCTAGTGAATGACCTGCAGAGAGCTGGGATCAAAGTAACAAAGCCTACCATCAGTAACACACTACGCCGCCAGGGACTCAAATCCTGCAGTGCCAGACGTGTCCCACTGCTTAAGCCAGTACATGTCCAGGCCCGTCTGAAGTTTGCTAGAGTGCATTTGGATGATCCAGAAGAGGATTGGGAGAATGTCATATGGTCAGATGAAACCAAAATAGAACGTTTTGGTAAAAACTCAACTCGTCGTGTTTGGAGGACAAAGAATGCTGAGTTGCATCCAAAGAACACCATACCTACTGTGAAGCATGAGGGTGGAAACATCATGCTTTGGGGCTGTTTTTCTGCAAAGGGACCAGGACGACTGATCCGTGTAAAGGAAAGAATGAATGGGGCCATGTATCGTGAGATTTTGAGTGAAAACCTCCTTCCATCAGCAAGGGCATTGAAGATGAAACGTAGCTGGGTCTTTCAGCATGACAATGATCCCAAACACACCGCCCGGGCAACGAAGGAGTGGCTTCGTAAGAAGCATTTCAAGGTCCTGGAGTGGCCTAGCCAGTCTCCAGATCTCAACCCCATAGAAAATTTTGGAGGGAGTTGAAAGTCCGTGTTGCCCAGCGACAGCCCCAAAACATCACTGCTCTAGAGGAGATCTGCATGGAGGAATGGCCCAAAATACCAGCAACAGTGTGTGAAAACCTTGTGAAGACTTACAGAAAACGTTTGACCTGTATCATTGCCAACAAAGGGTATATAACAAAGTATTGAGAAACTTTTGTTATTGACCAAATACTTATTTTCCACCATAATTTGCAAATAAATTCATTAAAAATCCTACAATGTGATTTTCAGGAATTTTTTTTCTCATTTTGTCTGTCATAGTTGACATGTACCTATGATGAAAATTACAGGCCTCTCTCATCTTTTTAAGTGGGAGAACTTGCACAATTGGTGGCTGACTAAATACTTTTTTTCCCCACTGTACATGATACCTTTATTGTTCCATTCACTCAGTTGACCTGCATCCCATGAGACATACGGGTCAAGGAGGCATATATACATACCTGAGACAGGTGTGTTTGTGTGTGTGTATGTGTGTGTGTGTGTGTGTGTGTGTGCACGTTTGTCCTTGTATCCCACATTCACTGACTTGGCAGCTCGTCCCCTTAAAGCCACCCTCTGTCTGTCAGGGCTTTCAGCAGGCCTAGCTCAGATTGGCTGCAGATGCACACACACACACACACACACACACACACATGCACACACACACACACACGTGCAAGTAGTTATAGTGGGCCTGGGCCTGCTTTGAGTTAGTGTGGAGCCATACCCACTGTGTGGAGCCATACCCACTGTGTGGGAGCCTTACCGGCTTCCTGCTACTGCCACTGTCACAATGGCTATATGCTGTTCTGTTCTGCTCTGTTCTGCTCTGTTACGCTCTGTTCTCTTCTGTTCTGTTCTCTTCTGTTCTGTTCTGCTCTGTTCTGTTCTGTTACGCTCTGTTCTCTTCGGTTCTGTTCTCTTCTCTTCTGTTCTGTTCTGTTCTGTTCTGTTCTGCTCTGTTCTGTTCTGTTCTGCTCTGCTCCCTCACAGCCTCTCCACAGTGTCTGGCTGGAGAAGACATATACTATTCTGCTCTGCATAGCCTTCTATTGCCTGATTAGCCCCCATTATGACAAATTACAAGCCATCGGAGCAGAGCTGAGAGGGGCATGCAGAGACATCAGAGCTGAGAGGGGCATGCAGAGACATCAGAGCTGAGAGGGGCATGCAGAGACATCAGAGCTGAGAGGGGCATGCAGAGACAGCAGGGCTGAGAGGGGCATGCAGAGACATCAGAGCTGAGAGGGGCATGCAGAGACATCAGAGCTGAGAGGGGCATGCAGAGACAGCAGGGCTGAGAGGGGCAGAGACAGCAGAGCTGAGAGGGGCAGGAAAGGGGAGCAGAGGGGAGGGGTGGGGAGACAGGGAGGAGAGCAGGGGGGGTGAGGTGATGGGCTAGGGGGTGAGGAGACAGGGAGGAGAGCTGGGGGGCTGAGGTGAGGGGCTAGGGGTTGAGGAGACAGGGAGGAGAGCTGGGGGCTAAGGTGATGGGCTAGAGGGTGAGGAGACAGGGAGGAGAACACGGGGGGCGAGGTGAACGAACAGGAGCAGAGGGGTGAGTTTGAAGGGGAACCCCGGGAGCCTCTCGATCACAGCCAGGCTAATGAGAACCTGTTTACAGCACCAGAGGGGTCAGCTCCTTCCCTGACAGGTGCACCCAGGGTGGGAGGCCCTATTTGTGTGTGTGTGTGTCAGGGATAGTGTGTATGTGTGTGTCTATGTGTGCAACTAGCTCTCACAGTCTCATTCCAGAATTGAAGTTCATCCATGTTTTTCAAACTTCAAATTTTGAAGTTGTTGCGAACGTCACATTTTGAAGTGTTTAAAGTTAAGTTTAGGCATTAACTCAGAAATCTTAAGGTTAGGCATTAACTCTGAATGGTTAAAGTGAGGGTTAAGGTTTGGGATAAGCTTAAAACACAGTGTGTTACCGTGTCACTGTGTGTTACCCTGTGTCACCATGTGTTATCCTGTGTTACCCTGTGTTACCGTGTGTTACCCTGTGTTACCGTGTGTTACCCTGTGTTACCATGTACCCTGTGCTACCCTTTGTGACCCTGTGTTACCCTGTGTTACCCTGTGTAATCCTGTGTTACCCTGTGTTACCATGTGTTACCGTGTATTATCGTGTGTTACCCTGTGTTACCTTGTGGCACTGTGTGTTACCCTGTGTTACCCTGTGTCTTCCTGTGTTACCCTGTGTTACCCTGTGTGTGTGAAAACCTCTGCTGCTTCAAACCTCACCAAGCCATACTTTCTTCAACCCCCAGATGTAATCATTCAATACCATGGCATAGTTCTACATTTACATTTTACATTTTAGTCATTTAGCAGACGACAGTTCTCTCTCTCTCTCTCTCTCTCTCTCTCTCTCTCTCTCTCCTCTCGCTCTCTCTCTCTCTCTCTCTCTCTCACTCTCTCTCTCTGCTCCCTGGCATTTTGTTTGTGCTTTTAAGGCAAATAATTGCTATAAAAGCCAATCTGGAAAGAATAAAAGCGATGTTAGGCTTAAGATCTAAGTTCCCTACAGAATACGTAATTGGCTGGTGGGGGTTTAGTAAAAACTAACCCAGGAGGGAGGGAAACTATTTTATGATTGGCCCACCTCTACGCATATACCCACCATTAATGACATCCTGTCTGACTACTGGCTCCTCCCACTTTGGCTACTGGCACCTCCCACTCGTATTACTGGCCCCTCCCAATATGGCTACTGGCCCATCCCACTCAATTTGGAGTAGAATTATGTTACCCCCTTAGACAATGATCCAGGGTCAGTTTTGCATCCGCTTCACCTAATGATGAAGGTTTTGATTTGGTCAGGTAAGGGTGAGGAGGGGGGAGGAGGGGTGAGGAAGGTTGAGGAGGGGTGAGGAGGGGGGAAGAGGGGTGAGGAGGGGGGAGGAAGGGGGGAGGAGGGGGAGGACAGCGTAAGTGCGGTAACTGGTAGTTGAACTTCGCGGTCAGTGGCAGAGGGTTGTGTGTGTGAGTGCAGATGGTGTGTGTCAGCGGATGGACGATGGTAATTACTGCAAATTGAATCATAGCACAGCCCGCCATGATTTAATGAGAGCCTTTATTGGCTGGAGAGATAGCTACATAGTGACATCGCTCCCCTTGCTCCATGGTGTGTGTGTGTGTGGCTACTCTGGTGTGTGTGTGTGTGTGTGTGTGTGTGTGTGTGTGTGTGTGTGTGTGTGTGTGTGTGTGTGTGTGTGTGTGTGTGTGTGTGTTGTGTGTGTGTGGCTACACTGGTGTGTGTGTGTGTGTGTGTTTGTGTGTGTGTGTGGCTACTCTGGTGTGTGTGTGTATTTGTGTGGCTACTCTGGTGTGTGTGTGTGTGTGTGTGTGTGTGTGTGTGGCTACTCTGGTGTGGACGTGTTTAAATATTATTGTGGGGACTTAGTAAACAAACAAAAATTGGACCGACTGGGGACATTTTGTGCCCAAACAGTTTGAGCTTCTACTTCAAAACATCCACCTTTCCAGAAATAAATCTCTCACTGTTGCCGCTTGCTACAGACCCCTCTCAGCCCCAAGCTGTGCCCTGGACACCATATGTGAATTGATTGCCCCACATCTATCCTCAGAGTTCGTACTGCTTGGTGACCTAAACTGGGATATGCTTAACACCCCGGCCATCCTACAATCCAAACTAGATGCCCTCAATCTCACACAAATTATCAAGGAACCTACCAGGTACAACCCTAAATCCGTTAACATGGGCACCCTCATAGATATCATCCTGACTAACTTACCCTCTAAATACACCTCCGCTGTCTTCAACCAGGATCTCAACGATCACTGCCTTATTGCCTGTGTCCGTAACGGGTCCGCGGTCAAACGAACACCCCTCATCACTGTCAAACGCTCCCTAAAACACTTTAGCGAGCAGGCCTTCCTAATTGACCTGGCCCAGGTATCCTGGATGGATATCGATCTCATTCCGTCAGTAGAGGATGCCTGGTTGTTCTTTAAAAGTGCTTTCCTCTCAATCTTAAATAAGCATGCCCCATTCAAAAAATTCAGAACTAAGAACAGATATAGCCCCTGGTTCTCCTCAGACTTGACTGCCCTTGACCAGCACAAAAACATCCTGTGGCGTACTGCATTAGCATCAAATAGCCCCCGCGATATGCAACTTTTCAGGGAAGTTAGGACCCAATATACACAAGCAGTTAGGAAAGCAAAGGCTAGCTTTTTCAAACAGAAATATGCATCCTGTAGCACTAACTCCAAAAAGTTTTGGGACACTGTAAAGTCCATGGAGAATAAGAGCACCTCCTCCCAGCTGCCCACTGCACTGAGGCTAGGAAACACTATCACCACCGATAAATCTACAATAATCGAGAATTTCAACAAGCATTTTGCTACGGCTGGCCATGCTTTCCACCTGGCTACCACTACCCCGGCCACCAGCTCTGCACCCTCCGCTGCAACTTGCCCATGCCCCCCCCCGCTTCTCCTTCACACAAATTCAGACAGCTGATGTTCTGAAAGAGCTGCAAAATATGGACCCCTACAAATCATCTGGGCTAGACAATCTGGATCCTTTCTTTCTAAAATTTGCCTAAGAAATTGTCGCAACCCCTATTACTAGCCTGTTCAACCTCTCTTTCGTAACGTCTGAGATCCCCAGAGATTGGAAAGCTGCCGCGGTCATCCCCCTCTTCAAAGGGGGTGACACTCTAGATCCAAACTGGTACAGGCCTATATCCATCCTGCCCTGCCTTTCGAAAGTTTTTAAAAGCCAAGTTAACAAACAGATCACCGACCATTTCGAATCCCACCGTACCTTCTCCGCTATGCAATCCGGTTTCCGAGCTGGTCATGGG
>NC_059227.1:6879814-6892314 GCF_020615455.1 Coregonus clupeaformis | reverse complement strand
CTCTCTCCTCCTCCCCTCTCTCTCCTCCCCCTCTCTCTCCTCCTCCCCTCTCTCTCCTCCCCCTCTCTCTCCTCCTCCCCTCTCTCTCCTCCTCCCCTCTCTCTCCTCCTCCCCTCTCTCTCCTCCTCCCCTCTCTCTCCTCCTCCCCCTCTCCGTCCAAGTTGTAAGCTGTCCAGCGCTCGCCTGCCAAGCAGGTCTGTGAAGACCAGCCAAACTAAACACAGGCAGACGGCCTAGCGTACGCCACATATACACGCACACGCGCGCACACACGCACACACGCGCGCACACAAGCACACAGACTCGAGTAACCGTGGTTCAGTGTGCTGTCTTGGCTCAGTGATTGGTTTACACAGAGCCCTGGAGAGCTGGGTCAGCGAGTTAATGAGAGGCTCATTTACTGAAATTGTCTGTTCTTCTCTCAATCAGTGGTGTGTGTGTGTGTGTGTGTGTGTGTGTGTGTGTGTGTGTGTGTAGCCATCTTAAAGACCCTTTATTTGATCTCTAAAGACTTTGAGCCCGGGCCGGGAATACAACAGTGTCAGAGTAAGACCCCCATACTGCCATCCCCCTAGCGGTAGACCCACATAACATGATAAAGTGGATGCAGATGCCTAGTGAGCAGCACAAACACACACACACTCTCTCTCTCTCTCTCTCTCTCTCTCTCTCTCTCTCTCTCTCTCTCTCTCTCTCTCTCTCTCGTCATATCTCTTTCTTTCCCACACAAACACACACATTAGTATTATCCTGCCCCTAGGTAGCCCCGGTGCGTTTAGTTCATATTGCTCATATATGCATCTTTGTTTGTCTGTGGAGATCACACTAACCATTCTCTCACTCAGGGCATTGTATTACATACTCTCGCTCAGTGCATTGTATTACGTATATATATATATATATATATATATATATATATATATATATATATATAGAGAGAGAGAGAGAGAGAGAGAGAGAGAGAGAGAGAGAGAGAGAGAGAGAGAGAGAGAGAGAGAGAGAGAGAGAGAGAGAGAGAGAGAGAGAGAGAGAGAGAGAGAATCAGTTATAGAACCCATTGCCCTTTATGGTTGTGAGGTCTGGGGTCCGCTCACCAACCAAGAATTCACAAAATGGGACAAACACCAAATTGAGACTCTGCATGGAGAATTGACACATTGGAAAGAATTAACAAAAAAATGGAGCAAACTAGAATGCTATTTGGCCCTAAACAGAGAGTACAGAGTGGCAGAATACCTGACCACTGTGACTGACCCAAACATAAGGAATGGTTTGATCCACAAATAATTAGAAAACAAACCCAATTTTGATAAACTCCCATATCTACTGGGTGAAATAACACAGTGTGCCATCACAGCAGCAATATTTGTGACCTGTTGCCACAAGAAAAGGGCAACCAGTGAAGAACAAACACCATTGTAAATACAACCCATATTTATATATTTATGTTTATTTATTTTCCCATTTGTACTTTAACTATTTGCACATTGTTACAACACTATATATATATATATATATACATAATATGACATTTGAAATGTCTTTATTCTTTTGGAACTTTCACTTTTGTTTACTATCTACTTCACTTGCTTTGGCAATGTTAACATATGTTTCCCATGCCAATATAGGCCTTAAATTGAATTGAATTGAATTGAAATTGAATTGTTTTGTTGGTGTGTTGGTGTGCAGCAAGGTTGTGTGCTAAGGCCATTGAGATCATAGTTTTACATAATGTCGTTCCAGACATGCCAAAAGATAATAATTATAAATGAATGTATGTTGATTATACCTAGATTATACCTATGTTATTATATAGGTGATTCAAAACTGTTTTACTGTGTGAGTCAGTCATGCATTTCAATCTACATTTGTCTCATGTTAGTCATTTAGCAGACACCTCTTATTAAAATAGGAACCAACCACTTACAATCTCTCTCTCTCTCTCTCTCTCTCTCTCTCTCTCTCTCTCTCTCTCTCTCTCTCTCTCTCTCTCTCTCTCTCTCTCTCTCTCTCTCTCTCTCTCTCTCTCTCTCTCTCTCTCTCTCTCTCTCTCAGGTAAAGATGAGCCATCCAGCTACATCTGCACCTCTTGTAAACATACCTTCACCAGCGCCTGGTTCCTGCTCCAGCACGCCCAACACACCCACGGCATCCGCATCTACCTGGACACACACCCCTCCAACTATACCCTCACCCCCCGCATGGCCCTCCCCCCTCCCATGGGTGGGGGAGACTCCCTCCCTCGTTCTCCCTTACCAACCTTCCTGGGGGACACCTCCAACCCCTTCCACCTACTCCGGATGGCAGCTCCACTACTCAGGGAGCACCACCCACACCATCCCCAACCCCACCACCACCACCACCACCACCACCCCCGTCCCCCTCCGGGCTATCTGGACACCCGGCTCCCTGCCACCCCACCCTTCGTCAGACCCCCGCCCCCCAGACACCCCCTGGAGCGCCTGGGTCCGGAGGAGATGGGGTCCCTTCTCTCCCAGCACCCCAGTGCCTTCGAGAGGGTGATGCGTCTGACCCCCATGGAGCCTCCCTCCATGGACTTCTCCAGAAGGCTCAGAGAGCTGGCAGTTGGGAACAATACTAACAATGGAGGCCCTACACCTCCCCTCTCGCCCACCCGGGTGCCCCCCATGCACCGCCTGCTGAGTCCAACTCTCTTCCAGTCGGGCTCCAAGCCCCCACTGTTCCTCACCTACCCCCCACAGCCCCCTATGCCTCAGGGAGATGCCACCACTCCTGCCCAGGGCCAGAACCAAGCCCAGGTATGTGCAGTATTTCCTGGGATATATGCTGTTGTATGTCTTATAATGTGTTATATGTATTCCAGAATTGCCTGTAATGTTGCCAAGACATTTCTCCTATGGGACAATAAAGAATTTATTTGTTCATTCGTTCATTCATTCATTCAGGTCCAGGTCCAGGCCCAAGCCAAGTCCAAGTCCTGTGAGTTCTGTGGGAAGACCTTCAAGTTCCAGAGCAACCTAATAGTCCACAGACGGAGTCACACAGGAGAGAGGCCCTACAAGTGTCATCTGTGTGACCATGCCTGTTCTCAAGCCTCCAAGCTGAAGAGACACATGAAGACACACATGCACAAGTCAGGCTCCGTGGGGAGCTCCCCTGAACAGGGGAGCAGAGGAGAGGGAGGAGAGGGGGAGGAGAAGAGCAGAGAGGGGGAGGGAAGAATGGGGATGGACAACGAGGAGGAGGAAGAGGATGAGGAAGAGGAAGAAGAGGAGGAGGAAATAGAGGATGAGGAGGAGATGAGGAACGGCCTAACTAGGCCTGAGTCTAACCTGAGCATGGACTCAGAGTTCCACAAGAACAGGGAGAACGGGTCGAGGCCTTCCACAGACGAGAAGCCTCATGGTGGGGATAGAGTGACGGAGAGTGGAGGGGTGGGTATCATGCACCCATACAACCACCTGGACAATCACCTGAGACTGGCCCCTTCCAAGAGGACCATGAGTCTGGACAGGGAGAGGCAGCCTAATAGAGAGGGGGGAGAGGGGGGAGATGCAGGGAGGGGGGAGATGGAGATTGAGAGGGACAGAGAGCGAGCGTTAGACAGGGCGATGGACAGAGCGATGGACAGAGAGAGAGAGAGAGAAAGAGAGGAGAGGCCCTTGATGAACGGAAGGATTAGTGGGTCTGAAGACTCTTTCTCTGGACTGTTCCACCGCCGGCCGACCCCCATCACCAGCCCCATCACCTCCAACAAGAGAATCAAGGTAAGAACCTTTTAGCTACTCCTTTAAGTGACTTTTATTCTTCTTAGATAACTCGTTGTGTTTTTATGTTTTCTTATATTTGTCGTTTACACAACTGTTTCCAATACTATAAAACATACCTTTAGACTGCGGAAACAAGTACATCATTTTTCTTTTGTTTAGTTGTATTGTTTTACTGGGTTTAGATGTGTTAAATTCAGTGTAAATAAACTTTAATTTCATTCTATTTGATGTGAAGGTGGAGAAGGAGTTGGAGCTCCCCGCAGCGCCGACCCTCATCTCCCCAGAGAACATGTATTCCCAGCTCCTGGCTGGCTACGCCGCTTCACGCCACTTCATCAGAGAACCTTTCCTCCACGGCTTCAGCGATGCCCGCCAGTCCCCCTTCGCCACCTCCTCAGAGCACTCCTCATCCGAGACGGGTTCCCTCCGCTTCTCCACCTCTCCTGGGGAATACCTGGAGGGAGGGGGCGCATCGTGCCACAGCGGCAGCTCCACCCCTCACCTCCTGCGGGGTCCCGGGCCGGGTCGACCCCCTAGTAAGGAGAGCCGACGGAGCGACACCTGCGAGTACTGCGGGAAGATATTCAAGAACTGCAGCAACCTGACGGTGCACCGGCGCAGCCACACGGGAGAGAGGCCCTACAAGTGTGACCTATGCAGCTACGCCTGCGCCCAGAGCTCCAAGCTAACTCGCCACATGAAGACCCACGGGCAGTTTGGGAAGGAGGTGTACCGCTGTGATATCTGCCACATGCCCTTCAGCGTCTACAGCACCCTGGAGAAACACATGAAGAAGTGGCACGGGGAACACTTGATGGCCAGTGAGGTCAAACTGGAGGAGGCCGAGAGAGGCTAAGGCTAACAACTCAGACTCATTCTGAATGAACACTTACAGACTTCAACACGGGGCTTGGCTGGATAATCTTTCTCTTCTTGAATATTTTCGGACAATTTAACGTAATTCTGTTTTTGTTTGTTCTTTTTGCCACCTGAGAAACATCAACAAAGGGAAACATGGGATGGGGGATTGTTCTAGAAACGTTTCGTTTCCTGCCAACTATTGATCTATCTGAGGATTTTATCATTTAGGAATCCATTGAGCCTTTCTACTGTGCAATAATGTCTGTATTTATTGGAGTTTTGTAAAGATATTGGGCATGCGCAGGTACATCTTTGTGGGGTTTTATATGGAATTAGTTAGCTAGCTAGTAAGTAAAAAAACACATAACTTGAAACAGGTCACACTTGATTAGAAATACAATTTTAATTTTGATTTGTTAATTAAAAATGTAAGGAAACTATATGTAAATGAGTAAATTCACATGAGGTCAACTTCTTAAATTATGATAGCAATTATTTCTTTTTAATCTGTAATATGAATATCCTATTAGGTCAACTGCGGACTACAATCCATCTCCTCGTCTTTGACATAAAGCACTGAATGTCAATATGACAATAAAATATTAATTATACATTTGGGATTTCAAAAATCCCAAATGTTGATGTTTTAGAAATCTGAAGAGGTTACAGCCAATTTTATACAAACTATTATTTTTTAATATCAGCATGTGTTGTAGAATGTCTAAAGGAAATTATTATTATGATGTAATCCAATCCCCACATTCCCAATATTAGCCGGGGACGTAAATAGCGGTTGCACACATTGACAAACACTCCTTAGATGCAGGATTAAATCACCATTGGAATATTTAAGATATATCAGTTCAAACTTGCTGTAGTAAATGTGGAAAGGCGAACAGTCCTATTAAACTTTATGTGTGTGGATGTTTTGGGAATAGTAAACCGTTTTATTTCATCAAACATTATGTAAATATTAGATTTTCTTTGATCTATCATTATTAAGAGAACAGAAACTAAATCTATACCAGCCACATATTTTACATTCAGAATGTCCACTCTAACTAAAACAATCAAAGATCAGCGGCTTGAGTTATCTAAGTTCTGAATAATATACACTGTTGTTTCAACCATTCACCAGATAATTGCAATACAGGTCCTCTCAGTAGTGCTTCCTTCCTATGATCATACTGTTTACATTTGAACAACATAGCGGCAATGTCCCTTATTCCCTCTTGACACTTGATAAAGCTTAATCAAAACCAATTTGTTAAGTTAAACTTTTAAACATTCTACATTGTACTGTACATTCCACTTCTATAATCATTTCATTGTTCCTTCTGGGGAATTCTAGAACAGTAGTGTTCTGTTCGGTCTGGGTGAGTTCTTATCCCCTCAGGATTCAGCAAAACGGTCTCAGAATGGAATTCATATCAATGCCTGTGTTTCTCCACCGTGTGCTCTAAGCTTCAATCTGCCTGCCTGCTTTCACAGTTCACTAACTCAACATTCATGTATTAGTAGAGCAGCTTTGAAAAAGAAAAGGTGGGGGTTGTTCATTTTGCTTCACAAAGTGATATGGGGGTTTAACGCCCAATAACAGATTTGTGAAGACACTGTACGTGACGTTTGTGACTTTTAGGGATTTACAATTTGTGATTTTCAGCTGCGAGGAATGAGGATGGCTCATCCTTGGATGAATCTAAAAAAGCCTATTTGAGTTACATTGAGTTATGGTAATAATGTTCAGCACAGCTGTTAGACTGATGGCCACAGGACCTTGAGATCTGATTGGATCATTCTTGAGGTAGAAATTGGAAGATTGAAATAGATAGAATAGAGAGGGGATAGAGGGAGGGGGAGGGAGAGAGAGAGAGAAGGAAAGCGAGAGAGAGAGAAAGAGAGAGAGAGAAATAGAGGGAAAGAGAAAGAGAGAGACCCGAGCAAGGATCAAAGTCTTTCAAATGAAATTGAAAGCATATGAAAAGTGTGTTTTAACCCAAATGCATATCTACTGGTCAAATCTAATACCAGGGACATCAGAGAGAGAAAAAGAGGAACAATATTAGGGAAGATTGAGGCCACATCTTCCCTTAATACAACCATCTCCAATAGAGATAATCACCTCACCTCAAAGATATCACTTCACACAGCCTGTTTTAAATGTGCTGTGTGTGTTTAGCCAATTGGAGATGGGTGTGCCTCGAATGGGAATCTTCCTATTTATCATCATCTTGTTGACAGAAAACTGATTCTTACACAGAAACGCTCACCTCATAATGGTCCCCTATTTCAAATCTGCATGAGGAAATGGAACAGATTAGTTATAAATGAGAATGACTGAAAAAGGTGTAGATACCATAGATACATGCATTTGGAAAAAAACACATTTTGATATGCAGTAAGAGTAAATCTTTATGTGTATTCCTATACATTGATTTTACAATTCTCACTTCAGAACAAGGTTGATGATAACTATTGAAATATGAATTTAGTTATGTTATTATTGCAATGAGACAGCGGAGAGGAGAAACCTACAATTCTCACTTTGAACAAGCTTCACATATACCATTAAAATATGCGATGCTAGGGAGTTATTTTATGGTATTGAGACAGTGGATGAGAGAAACCAGGAAGACAGACAGCAGAACAGAACCAGTCAATTCATACAAGGACATTCAGTCCCAGAATAATGTTTACAGTGTTGAAGTATGCTGATGATGATGATGAAATCCTCTGTGTTTTGAAATAACAAAATATTATTTTCTTCAATGTGTTGAATGCCATAGCGAGCAGTTTTGTATGATTATGATGGTGGAGGGATTCTAAGTAGTTTCTCATGAATAGTTATGTATAATTTCTTGCTCACTGTATGACAATACACAAGTGTATTTGTAATATTGAAAAATGATGCTGCAATTTTATAAAAAGTGGTTCCAACATTCTGTTAGCCTATTTAACAGTTCCAATCCAATTGTGATTCGATTCAAATGTTTTTTTTGTCACTGTATATGTTTATTAAAAAATACAATAAAAAAAATAAAATAGAAATCATCCAGAATATCAGAGGAATTTTTGGGATTGGGATTGTGGGTAATGGGAGAAATGCTTTTTATAAAAATACGTTTTAGGAGGCAGTCATGGACAACATTGTTTTTATTTCTTCTTCTCATGGTTGTTGAAGTTCTTGTGATGGCACTTAAAATGTAAATGTTAACACATTTTAAACTTTCATGACTTTTGCTCTTTGTACAAAAATATTTTTCTTTTTCTTTTTTGAGGGAGTGCATTGTTGTGTCAGAGCAGCAGAACACACCGGCTGTTTTGAACATATATGTATTTTTGTAATGTGTTGAAAAGAAAGTCAACAAATCCAATAAATGTTGCAATTGCCCTATCTGAAGTATTATTAACATTAGTATCATCATTACTGCTAACATCTGAAGTATTATTAACATTAGTATCATCATTACTGCTAACATCTGAAGTATTATTAACATTAGTATCACCATTACTGCTAACATCTGAAGTATTTTGAACATGACTATCACCATTACTGCTAACATCTGAAGTATTTTGAACATGACTATCACCATTACTGCTAACATCTGAAGTATTTTGAACATGACTATCACCATTACTGCTAACATCTGAAGTATTATTAACATGCCTATCACCATTTCTGCTAAGATCTGAGTATTTTTAACATGACTATCACCATTACTGCTAACATCTGAAGTATTTTGAACATGACTATCACAATTACTGCTAACATTGGAAGTATTATTAACATGACTATCACCATTACTGCTAACATTGGAAGTATTATTAACATGACTATCACCATTACTGCTAACATCTGAAGTATTTTTAACATTACTATCACCATTACTAATAACATCCGGCTGTTTTGAACATATATGTATTTTTGTAATGTGTTGAAAAGAAAGTCAACAAATCCAATAAATGTTGCAATTGCCCTATCTGAAGTATTATTAACATTAGTATCATCATTACTGCTAACATCTGAAGTATTATTAACATTAGTATCATCATTACTGCTAACATCTTGAAGTATTATTAACATGACTATCACCATTACTGCTAACATCTGAAGTATTATTAACATGACTATCATCATTACTGATAACATCTGAAGTATTTTGAACATTACTATCACCATTACTGCTAACATCTTGAAGTATTTTGAACATGACTATCACCATTACTGCTAACATCTGAAGTATTATTAACATTACTATCACCATTACTGCTAACATCTGAAGTTGTATTAACATGACTATCACCATTACTGCTATCATCTGAAGTATTTTTAACATGACTATCACCATTACTGCTAACATCGGAAGTATTATTAACATGACTATCACCATTACTACTAACATCCTAAGTATTTTGAACATTATTATCACCATTACTGCTAACATCTGAAGTATTATTAACATGACTATCACCATTACTGCTAACATCTGAAGTATTTTGAACATTACTATCACCATTACTCCTAACATCTGAAGTATTTTTTTACATGACTATCACCATTACTGCTACGATCTGGGTATTTTTAACATTACTATCACCATTACTGCTAACATCTGAAGTATTTTGAACATGACTATCACCATTACTGCTAGATCTGAAGTATTCTGAACATGACTATCACCATTACTGCTAACATCTGAAGTATTTTGAACATGACTATCACCATTACTGCTAGATCTGAAGTATTTTGAACATGACTATCACCATTACTGCTAACATCTGAAGTATTCTGAACATGACTATCACCATTACTGCTAACATCTGAAGTATTATTAACATTACTATCACCATTACTACTAACATCATCCTCTCTTACATTACCAACATTGCATCTTTTTTTTTTTTACAAGAACCACCAGAAGTTACCTTGAATGTCTCATGACTGGTGCTTCAGTACACCCGCTACCCTCAACTTGATGTTACATAGAATCATCTGAGTAGTATTTTCACACTTAATAACAGGAACCACCAGTAAGCTTGATTAAACCTGTCTGTCTCTAGTGACTGGTGCTTGAAGCCTTGACCTCAGTAGCCCCATTTATACCTGGTGCTAACATGGGTTCTTTGTCCTGATGTTGTCTACATTTTGATTGTGTCCATGTTTCCAGAAATGTGTCTACACATGGTATTCAAATATGTCTGTTATCCAGATGTCCTGGTCTCTTACTATATGCAAATTATTTCACAACTATTCTTTCAAAATAATATGTATTCATTGTAAGACACATATTGATGTAATCAGTCAATGGTGCCACCTGTCAATGATGTTAAAGGGTAGAATAATGATGATTTAAATGGTGTCTCTGTCCAGATCTGCCTACACTTGTGAGATATCCAGACACAATGCGTGTCTGACTACCTCCGGAGGTGGGCAGGATGATCTGATCACGATCAGATCTCAATGAGTCTTTTAATCGTCTACACCTGTCTAAAAATGTGGGCACAATCAGAATGTGGACAACAAGATCAGGACAAAGGACGTAACTTAGAACCAGGTATAAACAGGGCTAGTATGTAGGTTTAACATCTGCCCTCAATGCGACGCTATAAATTACAATGTACTAACATGATTATAATTCTTTATAGTACAGATAACCACTGGTTAAATAAGCGTGATTAACCCTATCTCTAGTGATGGTGCTTGAAGCCTTGGCCTCAGTAGCACCTGCCCTCAGTTTGATGCTGTAGAACACTGGAACCAGAGACTGCGAGACATCCCACTCTCTCATTTTTTCTGGTTCATAAACAGTCAATGAACTAAGCAGACCAGATCCAGCTGCTAATGTATTGGTGCCTATGGGAGAGCCACCATGTTAAGCAGACCGGAACTGACCATTTCTCCAATGATAATCGACCTGAGTGGGACATCTTCATAATATCCACCATCTTTGACTAGAACACTAGACCCTATGTGACCCCTCGTGACCACTTTGTGTCGCTTCACTTCCTTATTTCCTGAAAGGCCATGCAAGGTCTTATTAGCCAGACAGGTGGGGTCTTTCACCTAAGACAATGATGGCGGTGGAGAGGAGGAGAGGACGAACACTTCAGGAACTACTCACACACTGACACAATCACTGAGCCCTCCACTTGAAGGGGGAAGACTAATAAGGTGGCATCAGGAAATGCATGGTAAACCAGAGGGGTGCGTTCAGTAGGTTGCAACGTTCTGAATATAGTGTTGTAGATAAATAGTGCGATGTATAGAGCTGACATGATTCTGAAGTCTACATGATGGGGGACGACTATGTGCTCCTAATGGGGTGAATTCTAGCTTCCACCATTTCCCTGATTTTTCTCTTAGTCTAACTGATAAGAGACTAACGATACATTTCAGTGGAAGTTAGGATTCCCTCCAATAGCTACCAGTAAATGATACTAATCTGCAGATTATCTTGAACCTGTGGAAGTGGAAGTGTTAGAAACATACAGTACCAGTCAAATGTTTGGACACAGCTACTCATTCAAGGGTTTTTCTTTATTTTTACTATTTTCTACATTATAGAATAATAGTAAAGACATCAAAACTATGAAATAACACATATGGAATCATGTAGTAACCAAAAAAGTGTTAAACACATCAAAATATATTTTATATTTGAGACTCTTCAAACTAGCCACGCTCTGACTTGATGACAGCTTTGCACAGTCTTGGCATTCTCTCAACCAGCTTCATGAGGTAGTCACCTGGAATGCATTTCAATTAACTTTTTTAAAAGTTACTTTTTTAAAATTGCTTTCCTTCTTAATTCGTTTGAGCCAATCAGTTGTGTTGTGACAAGGTAGGGGTGGTATACAGAAGACAGCCCTATTTGGAAAAATACCAAGTCCATATTATGGCAAGAACAGCTCAAATAAGCAAAGAGAAACGACAGTCCATCATTACTTTAAGACATGAAGGTCAGTCAATCCGGAACATTTCAAGAGCTTTGAATGTTTCTTCAAGTGCAGTCGCAAAAACCATCAAGCGCTATGATGAAACTGGCTCTCATGAGGACAGGAAAGGAAGACCCAGAGTTACCTCTGCTGCAGAGGATAAGTTCATTAGAGTTACCAGCCTCAGAAATTGCAGCCCAAATAAATGCTTCACAGAGTTCAAGTAACAGACACATCTCAACATCAACTGTTCAGAGGAGACTGCATTAATCAAGCCTTCATGGTTGAATTGCTGCAAAGAAACCACTACTATAGGACACCAATAATAAGAAGAGACTTGCTTGGGCCAAGAAACACGAGCAATGGACATTAGACCGGTGGAAATCTGTCCTTTGGTCTGATGAGTCCAAATGTGAGATTTTTGGTTCCAACCGCTGTGTCTTTGTGAGACGCAGAGTAGGTGAACGGATGATCTCCGCATGTGTGGTTAGGAGGAGGTGTGATGGTGTGGGGGTGCTTTGCTGGTGACACTATCAGTGATTTATTTAGAATCCAAGGCACATTTAACCAGCATTGCTACCACAGCATTCTGCAGCGATATGCCATCCCATCTGCTTTGCGCTTAGTGGGACTATCATTTGTTTTTCAACAGGACAATGACCCAAAACACACCTCCAGGCTGTGTAAGGGCTATTTGACCAAGGAGAGTGATGGAGTGCTGCATCAGATGACCTGGCCTCGACAATCACCCGACCTCAACCCAATTGAGATGGTTTAGGATGAGTTGGACCGCAGAGTGAATGAAAAGCAGCCAACAAGTGCTCAGCATATGTGGGAACTCCTTCAAGACTGTTGGAAAAGCATTCCTGATGAAGCTGGTTGAGAGAATGCCAAGAGTGTGCAAAGCTGTCATCAAGGCAAAGGGTGGCTACTTTGAAGAATCTAAAATCT